>NC_037680.1:14438326-14512498 GCF_003255815.1 Theropithecus gelada
TTCCTTCCTTCCTTCCTTCCTTCCTTCCTTCCTTCCTTCCTTCCTTCATTTCTTTTTTTCTTGAGACAGACTTTTTTGCTCTTGTTGCCCAGGCTGTAGTGCAATAGTGCCATCTCAGCTCACCCCAACCTCCACCTCCTGGGTTCAAGCGATTCTCCTGCCTCAGCCTCTCAAGTAGCTGGGATTACAGGCATGTGCCACCACGCCCAGCTAATTTTGTATTTTTAGTAGAGACAGGATTTCTCTGTGTTGGTCAGGCTGGTCTTGAACTCCCGACCTCAAGTGATCCGCCCGTCTTGGCATCCCAAAGTGCAGGGATTACAGGCTTGAGCCACTGCGTCCAGCCAATTTCTGTTTTAGTTTTTAATACAGAAAATACTGATATGTATGTGTATATATGTATATAAAACTCACTCTATAAATGAAAGCTCTTTTGGATCTTCAGAAATTCTAGAATTTCTAGAAAGAGGTCCTGAGACCAAAAAGCTGGAAAACCACAGTGATAGAGCTGTCAATACTCAGTCTGAATAAGGTCACAGAGAGCTGTGCCTTTCAGAACAAGAAGAATCCTTGAAAGATGATCTGGCCTTGTTTACCAAGGCAGACTAAGTGTTATCCCTTTTTACAGATGGGACAACTGAGGCTCAGAGGGTTCAGAGAGTTCACAGATGCTATACCCCTATTGAGGGCGGAGTTAGGGAGCAGAGTGAGGGTGAGACAGGACCCAGGTCTTATTCCTTCTGATGCAGACAGAGCTTCACTCACTAACCCATGCTGTCAGAGACATGAGTGGTCCTTATTAAGAAATCAAAAGCAACAAACAGATAAACCTATCTCCTTCCTTTTCTGTTTTCCTTTATTAAATTTTTCCTCGGCGATTTTGCTGATGAAGGTTCTGAAAGTGCTGGAGAAACCCTTTATTCGCTCAGCTTCTTGGCATTTAAAACTTTGGGTTGAGGTTGGTGCTGTCAATGATGCTGGCTGCAATTCTCTCAAGGCTTGACTTGGGGAGCATCTGCTTCCAAGCCCCCTAGAGTGACTGTTGGCAAATCTCAGGCTTTTGCTGGCCGTTCACCAGAGAGCTGAGTTCCCTGCCACGTGGGACCCTGCACAGGGCTGCTCACAACATGGCAGGTGGCTCTCCTCAGAGTGAGCAAGGGCATGTGAGACAGGCTGCACAAGGTGGAAACTACAATCTTCTTGCAACCTAACCTTGGTAGACATAGCCCATCACTTTTGCTGTATTCAAATTTTTAGATTCACCAGGTCCAGTGCACACTAAAGGGGAGGAGACTACACAAGGGCATAAATACCAGGAGGTGGGGATCCTTGGGGACCATCTTAATGGCTGCCTACCATAGCCTCTAAACCCAACATCTGACCCTCTCACTTCTCCGGTAAATCCACATCATCTCACAGTGCCTTCAAAGTGTAAACAGCTTGTGCCCTCTCTCTACAGGCACAGGCTAGTGTAGCGGTTAAGGGCATGGACTCTGAAGTCTGCCTTCCTGGGTTTGAATCCCTGTTCTACTGCCTGTTAGCTGTTGGCCTCAGGCGAGGTATTTAACTTCTCTGTGCCTCAGTTTGCTACCCATGAAATGGTGATGATAATTGTTACTCTTTGATGGAGGTACCACAGAGTGCTTAAAACAATGGCTGGCATGGATTAAGCACCATATAGGTACTTATAGTCATTATTACTATGTACCAGAGGCATTACATAAATGGTCTTATTGCTAACAATGTTCATATGAAGTAGGTATTTTCATACCATCTGACAGGTGAAAAACTAAGGCTTAGACAGTGTAAGCATCTTGCCCAAGGTAGCACCACTTGTAAGTAATAGGATGGTTATTCTTTACTAGGTTTGTATGTCCTGAATCTGGCCTTCTTCCACTCACTACATTAAGAAATGCACCATGGAAAGAAAATGGTCATGTGAGAGTTCAGGGAGAACAAGATAAGGACATATGTAACATACTGCTGATGTAATTATGAAATAAAAAGGAGACACTTCTTGAGCATTCCCATATATACCAATGAGGGATTTTCTAGGACTAAATTTTTTTACTTAGAAAATAAATGACTGGTAGCCAGGCAGACTGCAAAATAACCAGTACTTAGGCTATAATTGTTTACCATGTGATTTTCCCACTCTTTTCTATGGTATTTACCTTGCAATTAAATGATCAATAGTTATCCTGTAAGTAATAAGTATACCCATGAAGTTTGTGACCTGGAAAATCAACCATTACAAGAGTGGAAGTGTTAAACGGCCTGGAAATGATCAGAGCCATCAAATCCACACCGCTGGGCAGGTAAGGCTGCTTCCTCCCTTTGACACATCCATCTAGGCACTAACTTCAGGGATAGCTGAATAAATTCCCAGGCTATGACTTGGCACCGTCTGCAGGTCTTCCCACGTGGGAGCTGGAGCTGCCTGTGGCAGTGTCTCCTTCCAGGCTGGGAGGGAGGTGCAGCTCTCTAGGTTCCATTCCATAAAATTCCATAATGCATTTCCAGGGTGATTAACTAGGCATGTCCAGTTGTGTCTCAGTGGCAGGTTGCATGGGCTGCTCTTGTGGTGCGTGTTTCCTTGGGATATCCTTGCAGAGAGAAACTTCAGAGAAGGCCAGTGTCTGTTGATAGGCCTTGGGGAATTGGGGAGTGCTCACTCCTTCTAACACAAGTGCAGGCAGACCATGATGGGTAGAACGCAGCCATTGCTGATCTCCATATCCTCTCCAAAAAGGGAGAATGGATTCCATAATTGTTTATTCTGGGGCATGATCTGTTCCTCTTCTTTAAGAACTTGCATTTTTATTGGGGATTCATGATGGAGTCACATGATCCAGTAAGGATTTTGTAGGGCAGTGGAACTCTGTCAACAGTATTTGGGAATATCAGAGGGCCTGGAACATCCAGGAAAGGCCTAGTGAGAAGGGTAGGGTTTGAACCAGTCCTGGAAGAATTTAACTAGGCAAGGAAGAAGGAAAAATCCAATTTCTTTAGCTTTCTAGCATGTGGCCATAATCGGCCTTTTCCAGCCTCAGATCCGGGAAGGCAGCTTAGTGTAGAGAAAGTGAACAGACTTTGGAGTTGGGAAGACTTGGCGAAAAGTCCTGGGCTTGCCACATCCTAGCCTTTGGGACCTAAAACAAGTCACTCAATCTCTTTGAAGCTCTGTTTTTTTGCCTACAAATAGGAATAGTACAACCTATTGAGGGTGATGGTAAAGATATCTGAAAATATATGTGCTTACACATAGTAGGTGCTCAACAAAGGTTGGTTTCCTTCCTTGTGACTGTCCTTTCAGATGCTTTGTCAGACCTATCAGTCCTGCAGGACCAGTCAAGCCAGTTGTTCTCTCATCCTCATCTCATGCCCATCCTAGTCTCTTGAAACCCTCCTTCAAGACACCATTGCTGCCTCCTCCAGGAAGCTTCCCCCTCCCTCCAGCCATAAGGGATCTCTTCTTTCTTCACACTCTCTCAGCCACTCCATCAGGCACTCATCCCACTATAATCACTAGATATTTACTGCTGGAATTCCATCAGCCTTACTGGGGACCAAGCACCTTGGGAGCATTGATCATATCATGTTTATCTTTCTAGATCTGCAATGCTTAGCCCAGTGCTGAACCCCAAAATGTGTTCAAGAAATCTTTGTTGTATGCCAATCAAAGGGCTGGAAGGAGGAGAGAAGGCAGTTCTGGAAGGGAAGGCACAGAAAGAGCAAAGGCATGGGGACAGGCACACCAGTATGTCCAGGGGAACAAGGTCAACTTGTAGGAGGGACAGTTTGTGTCAGGACAGTGCCAAACTCGGCAGCTTGGGAGTGTCAGGGCCTTTGTCCCTTCTCTACTTGACCACCTCCACCCGCTTCCCTGCTTTTGGGGTTGACTGGATAAACATCTGAGTTTGGTTCACTTAAATTTACTTAACACTCAAGCTGGAAAATCTCTTTCCCACAGAGCTAGTTACATCAGCTCTCTGGAGCCGAAGTGATGATATCTGGGGCACGGTTTTAATGGGGAGGGTCTAGTCTAACAGAAATGCTCTAAAAGAGAGGTTGGCTGTGTCTATCTCTGCCAAGAAGGAAGGAGACTCTCACTGTCTGAAGTCATACACGTCATGTTTGTTAAGCCCCCAGCAGTGTTCATATTGTAGGCCACTCAATCCTCACTTGTTCATGGAATTAAAACTCAAGAGTAAGGAGCAGAGCTGCCTGAACCTCTGCCACAGAGTCACATTTCCTCTCCAGAGCCAGGATACTTTGCAGGGAAAATTCTAAAGTAGCTCTGAGATTACCAGAGTGGGAAAGGGGGAAGAAATGTAGGATGACGACACTATTTAAATTAAAGCTAAAAGAACTAACTCCAGACGATTAGGTGCAGAGGATACTGTTGAGTTGAGCACCACCTTAGCCATACAGAAATTGGCGATTTTTAATTTTTGTTTGACTTTTCACAAGATCGTGGAATTTTTGGAAGGGACTTTGCCAATTATATTCACAGTCCATTCGATCACACAACTAGTTGGTGTCAGAACTGAACCTTGTGATGACTGCTTCCACTTGCTTTATGCTTTTTACATTTTTAGAGTCTTTTTCCTAATATTTGTACTTCTTGTAACCAGTGATATAGGTTGCTATCCCCATTTTAAAGATGAGGCCATTGAGGTTCAGAGTCAGAGTCTGCTAAATGGTAAACCTTCCTGTTGAGAGCTGCTTTCCCTTTTCTTCTTCCCCTCTTGTTTCAACTTATTGCAGGGAATAACAATGAAATGAGTGCTAGAACTAAGGACAGGTGTCCACCCAGTTGCTGCTTTGGGGCTCTCCTTACGTGACAGAAGGAGAACCCTTCAGAGTCCCCGACAACCTTGGTGGGGAGGAGTGTCGCCAGGAGCATCACTGATTCATCACCCCACCCTGGAAATCCCCAAGGCTCTGAAGCCCAGGGGACCACTGTGCATTCCCCAAGAAGTTCCGACAGCAGCTCTCCCGGCAGGGTATGAAAAACCTCAGGCACACTTTTTCAGACAACCGTTAGCAGGCCACAGAAGTTCCCTAAGACACTTGGTTAACCTTCGTCAAATCTGTTCTGACTGTGTGGGTGGCTGGGTTTCATCAAGAGAGTGCTGAAAGCAGCCACCTGGAAGGTCGGAATCTGGACCCAGGAGATCCTCAGGTCTCTGCCCTCTCTCCTCCTTCCTTTGCGACTCCCCCTTTCTGAAATGGAAACCCTGACAAAACGCTTACATATTATACATGCTCCTTTATTTGCAAGATTTCCCAGGATTTATGAGATATTTTCTCTAAATTTGTGCTAAGCTCAAGGTTCTAAAATCCAGCAGAGTTACAATGTGAGGGGAAATCCACTGTGGGATCTTTCAGTTCTTAAAACACATGCTAGGAGATGCCATGCTCACTGGGCATTGCCAATGGGTTCAGTCACTTTTTGGAATGATTTCTGCAATTAGTACTAAAATGAAGGAGGACAGATTCTACTTTTGAAAATTAATGCAGAAGTTTGGACAAGAAATCTTTACTTGCTTTTATTTCTCGTTTATCAGTCCCAGCTTTCCCAAGAAGTTATTGAACCTTGCTGGTTTAACTAACTTAAAAAAAAAAAAAAAAAAAAAAAAAAAAAAAGCTGCTCTTCTTTTGTCCACAGAGTGAGCTGCTGGTAGCTGAGATCGGGGTCGCCAGCATGGTGACTTTCAGAGACTAGCCAGATGGCTTCATAAACAGATTCCCTGAGTGGCGAGGGCAGAGGTGAGGACAGACAATGAAGATGGGGAGCGTCAGCACGAAGCCGGAACATCTTTTGGAGACGGCAGTGGGTAACAGGGAAACAACACATCTGACTCCGTGTTTAAGAAAGGTTAAGTAATGATGCTACTGGTGTCAGACTATTAGTCCCTAAAGAAGACCTCAAGAGATGCGTGTTTAAAGTTTCCATAAACCCCAGATGATAAATCTTCTTGTCTTTTTTCCCAACTTTCAAAAATGGTGCATATTACTCAAGAAAAACCACAACGCTTTGAGCTGGCACTAGTTAGCCCAATTTAAGGTCAGATTTTGCATAGAAGATTCCGAGACAGGAAATTCATTGGCGTAAAAGCCATCAAGAGGGTACTGAAACAATACCATCCTTTCCACAATCTTCACACCAAGATGTGCTGTGTCATCTGTGGGTGTCTTTCTGGATGGTTTGCTTGTAAAAATGACTGCAGCACCTCTGCATTGCCAGGGAGACTCTGTTGTGAAATTCTACGGAATGAAAGAAAAGGCGATATTTTGCTGTGCAGCCTGGAGTCTATTCTCGGTTAGGAAGGAGGAGGAGGAAGCCGCTGGTTTGAAGGACGAGTCTGTACTGTGACTTCCTCAGTTAAACAAAATAAAGTACTGGTTTCTTCTCTAATTAGGAGTGGTGTCAAATCTGTCCAAAAGAAAACACTGCTATCCTTCCACGCACTTTAATAAACAGATCTTTGGGACAACATGTTTACAACGTGCCTTTTACAACTGATGCCCTTAAAGCATCATTCATTTCTGACAAGTCAGCCAGGTTGGCCTGTTACCTTTCAAACTACTAGATTTTCATAATACTTCTATAAATGAATGTACTCCCAACTGGCTATTACTTCTGAGAAAACTAGGAAGTGATCTGAAAAAGATATGATAATTTATGATAATATAAGGCAAGACCAATTGTTCCTCTTTGGATTAACAGTTCAGAGTTGAACTGAAGTCCAGAGACTTGAATTTCTAATCACTATTATCCCCTGCAATGTTAAAACTTCCTCGGCCAATTTTGCCATTGATAGAACTTTCATTTAATAACTATTAGACGGCATTTCCTAAGAAACATTAACTGAAATATATTATTCAACCATTTTACATAAGAATATAACAAACTTAAATTCTTATTTCAGTTTTTTTGGGTTTTAATTATCATGGATACATAACAATTATACTTACGTATGGAGTCATGTGATATTTTGATCTGCATAAGGCTTCTTATGCTGATGGACCATACTGGCAGGAGTGATTATCATGAAGAGCTAGAATTGCTGCCACACAGCAAGGATAGCAAGGAGAATGTCTTGAACCAAAGCATACGATTGGTAATGACCAAATCAGGGTAACTGGGATATCCATCACTTCAAGCACTTGTTATTTCTTTGTGTTAGGAACATTCTAACTCCCCTCTTTTGGCTAGTTTGAGACACATGACAAATTAATGCTAACTATTGTCACTCGGTGGTGCTACTACACACCTTCTTCCTTCTATCTAAAACTTAAATTCTAATAATATGTATTAACAGCTATGTTCTGATTTTATATTGATGAGTCTAAGATGCTTTCAAAGATATTTTTATATTAAGTCAACATATGTATAAATTAGAACTAATGACATCTTTCTATCAAAAACTGAAATTCTAATAATATGTATTAACAGGTATGTTCTGATTTGATGGGTCTAACACACTTCCAAAAATATTTTTATATTAAGTCAACATATGTATAAATTAGAATTAATGACATCATTACAAAAATGGTAAGATCAAGGTTTACATAAACAAGACTTATTTAAGAATTTTATGGGCTGGGCGTGGTGGCTCAGGCCTGTAATCCCAGCATTTTGGGAGGCCGAGGTGAGCGGATCACCTGAGGTCAGGAGTTTGACACCAGCCTGGCCAACATGGTGAAACCCTGTCTCTACTAAAAATACAAAAATTAACCTGGTTTGGTGGCACACACCTATAATCCCAGCTACTTAGGAGGCTGAGGCAGGAGAATCAGTTGAACCTGGGAGACAAGAGGTTGCAGTGAGCCCAGATTGCGCCATTGTACTCCAGCCTGGGCAATAAGAGCTAAACTCTGTTTCAAATAAAAACGAATTAAAAAAAAAAAAAGAATTTTATGGATCAAACTGCGACCCCTAGAAATACTACCACTCTGAATTGTACATGTTACAAATTACCCACATTTCATGTTAAACACACACACACGATTTTATGAATTTTTGTAATTGGATTTTAAAGTTATAACTTATTTTGTTACCTGTAACTTACTTATTTGTAATTGGTTGTAAGTGCATGGCCATAATTCATGCATAATTTAGAAATTCTTTTGGAGAGAAAAATCTAACCTACAAATTGTTTTCAAATGCAGTTACATTTTTATAAATATTAAATTTACCAATTAGCGTCATGTCACTTTTTATATTTGTAGACATTGAATTAAACATTTGTTTTGATTTTGTGATTTTATTTTTGTGTTATGGAATCAATACGATTTTTTCCAGTGGTCTCTAGCGTTTCTGTAGAGTCTCGAGAAGCACTGTTCAAAGTGCCTGATGTTCATAATGACCCTGTTTATAAAATCCTTTATAAGGGATTTTATATTTTATATTTTATAAGTCACAAAATATGATGTAAATGCATAGGACATTGAACAAGTGGTAATGTTATCTTATTGTTGTGTTCTGTCTCTTGTTCCTATAAGCTAGACTACGCAAGTCCTGAAACCAAGAGTGAGAAGTTGGATTGACTCTCCTGTGTACACTCCTGGTGATCTACCTATAGAATTCTTACTTCTTGTCCTTTAACACTAAAACTCTGCCCTGGTTCTTGTGAGAGGGCCTGAAGAACTTCCTGCAGGGGACACAGTAAAGGTACTAGTAATCTATATTTCTATAAATCTGAAGCTGTGACTGCTACCCAATCAGTTTAGGCGTCTTATGCTGATGGACCATATCGGCAAGGGTGATGATCATGAAGAACTAGAATTGCTGCCACATAGCAAGAATAGGAAAGAATATGTCTTGAACTAAAGGAATTCCCTTGGTGTCTGTCGGAGCTTCCAAAGCCCAGTGCTAACTGTTAATGGACAAGGGCAAAAAGCACAGCCCCAAATCAGTAAAGCAACTAAAGGTTCTGATTCTTTGAGCATGAAGGCCTGGGTTCACCACAGTGTTGGCTGAGGGGGAGGGAAAGCTAAAACATGTGATGCAGAAAGAAGATGAAAAATATCAGATTTGGCTTTAGGATCAGCTGCATCAGCAGGGACTAGGATCTCTGCAATGGAAGCTTGGGTTTTAAGGTTTTGATAGAGATTTCAGCTGGCCACCACCTTGAAGATTCTGTGATAGTTTGGACTTAACATAGGGTTTGAGCAAAGCTGGGCAGTGTGAGGGGTGGACTGCACTGGGCAGTTTAGGTGCCCTGCTTCATGTCATGTTGGACCACCTTTTCTCTCCTTTCCCTTCCCCTTCCACTTCCTTCCCTTTCCCTTTTCCTTTCCCTTTCCCTTCCCCTTCCTTCCCTGTCCTTTCCCTTCTTTCTCTTTTCTTTTCTGTTTTCTTTCTTCCTTTCTTCTTCCCTTCCCCTTTTTCCCTCTCCCCTCCCCTCTCCCCTCCCCTCTCCCCTCCCCTCTCCTCCCCTCCCCTCTCCTTTCCTTTTCAGAAGGTATCTCACTCTGTTGCCTAGGCTAGGGTGCATGGCACAATAATGGTTCACCGCAACCTCCACCTCCCAGACTCAAGCAATCCTCCCACCTCAGCCTCTGGAGTAGCTGGAACCACCAGTGTGTGCCACCACGCCCGGCTAAATTTTGTATTTTGTGTTATTATTATTATTTTTTTGTACAGACAGGATTGTGCCATGCTTTCCAGGCTGGTCTCAAACTCCTGGGCTCAAGTGATACACCTGCCTCGGCCTCCCAAAGTGCTGGGACTATAGGCGTGAGCTACCGTGCCCAGACTTGGCCCACCTTTTTAATTCCACATTGCTATAGCAACCAGCTCATGCAGATATATTCTGAGAACACCTTTCTTCAACCATTCCTCACTTCTCTTGCTTTCTGCCCTGGGACTTCTTGGCTACTGTGATGGAAGATGTCCAGCCATTCTGATACATTAAAAAACCTGGACAGCGGTGGCTCATGCTTGTAATCCCAGCACTTTGGGAGGCCGAGGCAAGCGGATCACCTGAGGTCAGGAGTTTGACACCAGCCTGGCCAACATGGTAAAACCCTGTCTCTACTAAAAATACAAAAATTAGCTGGGTTTGGTGGCACATGCCTGTGATCCCAGCTACACGGGAGGCTGAGGCAGGAGAATCACTTGAACCCGGGAGGCGGAGGTTGCTGTGAGCTGAGATCGCGCCATTGCACTCCAGTCTGGGCAACAAGAGCAAAACTCTGTCTCAAAACAAAAACAAAAACAAAAACACCTGGATATTTGAAGGTATTATTACCCTTCGGGGCAACCCTAGACCAAGGATGGTAGAACCCTGTGGATAAATGCCCCTATATTGTTTTCTTCAGATGGACATATTCAAGGTGGGTTTTATACAGATCCTCAGAGGATCCCCAGGGGGACTGGCCCTCAGAAATTCATAGAGATAATCAGCTTGCAAATGAATGCCAGTATAGGCTTTCCCTTTCCCTCTGCTCTCTTCTTCCTAGTCAATCATGCCTGTTTCCTGGGATCACTTCCTAACAAAGCTACCTGTGTGCAAGTCCCTGTCTCAGGCTCTGAATTTGGTGAAACTCAGACTAAGAGAGATAAAAAACTGTTCTAATTCCCCATTCTGAATATATTGGCTTTTCCCTCCTGCAAATTGTGTGTGCATGTAACATAAATTTATAACATTAATTAATATATTTATAAAATTAATTAAATTTATAGTCAAGGATTGAGAGGTTCAGTTCTCAAATCTGTGTGATCATTGAAATTGCTTGGAGATGCCCTCAAACCCACCATGGCAGAATCTCCAGGGTTTTGGTCCAGAACCTTACATTTTCTTAATATTCTATGATTCATTCTATACTAGTTGTGTTCCAGAACTACTGATTGGGATGCCCTATGCCTGTTCCAGTGATAAAGGATTAAGAACTCATGAACTCACAGATATTGTCAAGCAGGAGGAGAACGTATGGGACCCTAAACTTTCTTTAGGCAGAGAGAGTCAGAGGAAAGGCAGGTGCACACAAGATTTTCAAAGGGCTGTGTGCTCTGTCAGATGCCCACAACAATTCCTGGTGTTATATGAGATGGCTGATATTTTGGTTTGGCTTGATATTAAAGACTTCGTGAAGTTGCTGGCTTGTTCCAGTTTTGAAATTGTCATGGCGTTCATTGCTTCAAAAGCGTCTTCTCTTTTCTCTGTAGATGACTATGCTCTCTTCTGCATCTGAGAGCCCTCTATTTAGTTCTAAAGAGAGTCAAGTTTACAACACACGGAGAAAACAACAATCATGCTACATTTTCACTTGTTGAAGGTTCCGAGAATATAAGTTTTTAATGTGTAAATTCTATGACATTTGAAATTCTTTTTTAAAAAGATATTAGCTTAGGAATCACAAGAGATGGTCTCCCTTGATCCTGCCTTAAAGAGGCCTTCAGAGCATTTTACAGACGAGGCCATCTTCCCACTAGGCTACGGGCACAGTGCCAAGGGCCCTCAGGCTTTACGAGGTCTGTGAAAATGGTGCAGGCTGGTGCCTCCTCACTGAGTGCCTTTGTGAAACGTGTGCCCTCTAGGCCCTTTGGGGGAACACAGTCCTGTGGTGGGTTCTCCCATTTTACATAACAAATCCACTTTGAACATTTCCACTTTTCTGAGCCTTCCATTGCTCTCCTCCATATTCTGCAAGACAGTCTGGTGCATCTCTATTGCATTTTAGTCTCATCATTGTCCCAAACTTCAAGGAGCTATCCCAGCAGTAGATTAGGACTAGTTCCAGGTGACTGCACCAGGGTGTCAAATCAGATGCATGGGACATTGCTCTGATGTCGGTAGAATTTCTCCTTATTCAGTCTTACATTCAACTTCCAAGATCCTCTCCCATGTGCTCCCTCAGTCCCTGCCAGCACACATGGGGAGCTCTGGTAGTATGAGGTTGTGTATGTTATTTCCTCCCATGGCAGGGATAGTATTTCCTCACTTGGGTTGTGCTTAAACTGACTCTAGTTTTTGGTTTGGAGTGAAAGGAGAGGCAAGGTGTTCTGGGGGAAGATAAGCATCATGGTACAAAGTACCTGCCTCAGGTGAGGTCTTCTCATTGTTTCCAGGTGAGAGCTGACTGCTTTTTCCCAGACAGGGAAAGGGAATGTTTTATTAGTTTGAAGGTTAAGAGGATTTGGAGTGTTCCAAGTTCTCAGGCTCATCTTCCCAAACATCCCCATCCTGGGTCTCTAGATCCCACTCTTTCTCTATTAGGACTCTAACTGCGGCACAGGAAAACATCGAAGCTGTGCGTTCAGTCTGTGTGACTCTGCTACCCTTCTTATCAAATCCAGGGTCTGGATTTCAGCACAGCCTGCTCTCTGGCCATAGGAGACAAGTATTATCTCCCAGCTTCAACACTGCCAAGGAGACATTTTTACTTTCATAGGATGTCCCGAAGTTGTTAGTTGGATAACTTGAGCCTCTTTTTTCTCTTTTTTTTTCAAAGTATCTAAAGCCCTTAACAAAAGCTGGATAACTCCATAATTTTTAAAATTACCATTGCCTGGCTGGTCTCAGTGGCTCACACCTGTAATCCCAGCACTTTGGAAGGCCGAGGTGGGTGGACTACCTGAGGTCAGGAGTTCAAGACCAGCCTGGCCAACATGGTGAAACCCCATCTCTACTAAAAATACAAAAAATTAGCTGTGTGTGGTGGCAGGCGCCTGTAATCCCAGCTACTTTGGGAGGCTTAGGCAGGAGAATCGCTTGAACCTGGGAGGCAGAGGTTGCCATGAGCCAAGATCATGCCATTGAACTCCAACCTGAGCAACAAGAGTGAAACTCTGTCTCAAAAAAAAAAAAAAAAAAAAAAAAAAATTACCGTTGCCCGTACCATTGAAGGGCTCCCACTGCCCATAAGCAAATGCTTCTCATACCACCCATGCTTCATCCCAGTTCCACCTGTGAGAGTTTTAGTAATCACGATGCTCTTTCATGCCAGAGTTAATTAGCACCTTACTATCAGCAGTACAGTCTTTACTGCCCTCTGATCCAATTCCAAAATCCCATCTCAAGATTCTTCTTTTGAGGCCCACTTCTGGTATTCTTTGTCTTCACCTGGGTTTTCCCCAAAAGTGTGAGCCTGAGAGAAGGGCCTGCATTCAGGTAGTTAATTTAAGGAAGTGATTCCAAAGAACAGGTGCCAAGCACTGAGGGGAGAGAGGATAATAGGCAAGGAGTGGGAGTCAATGCAAGAGGGTAGTCATTAAGTTCGTGAGCCCATCATCCCTTTGGGAGACTGTAGCTTGATCCCAGTGGGGTCCGACTGAAAAGCTGTGCAGCATGTGCCTCAGGATGGTCTACTTGGGACACACAAGAGAGGGGTATTTACCCAAGTATCCACTTGCTCCCTTTCTCTATTAGTCAAGGGTTGCTCCATGGTGGGCTAATTCCTCATGCTTCCAAGCTTGTGCATGTTTTAAAAATGCATGGTGTCCTGTATGGTGGACAGAGATACCTGGTGCAGCTGCAGCAAGATGTTCTCAGGTTATTCCTGCAACATCTGTTCCCTGACATCAGCTGGGGTGAAAAGGTGGGCCACGATCACCTGAGGCAGGGCACGGCAGGTATCCTGTCAGGACCCAGCCAAGAACCCATCTGTTAAGTTGAAACCAGAATAGAAAACTAAAAACAAAACACACACACACCCCACTAATGTGCATCTTATGGATTGTATGTTACTCTCAATTAAAAAAAAAAATGTATGTGTGGAGAAACATCTCATTTCATTTTCTCTCCTTTTATTCTTCTCTAAATGTTTAAACCGTGGAGAAAATAAAATACCCCTAGGAGAAAGTTGCTTGCGTATTCCAAATGAAAAATAATAATAATAGAGTGAAAAATGAAGAAAGGGAAACAAGCGAAAAAGCCAGCTGCCCAAAGGACTCAAGGGAAGAAAAATCTAACCCCGAATGATGCCTGATTTGTCTTGAAGAAGATACCCCATACCTCTGCTCCAGGCCAACGCCTCCTCAGCCCCAGCGCCTCCTCAGCCCTCAAGTCCCAGTTGATTTCTCTGTGGTTTCCAGCTGCTTCCCCCTCCCCCCACTCCGCAGGCCCGGCCCTCCCACAGTTACTGGCTCTGTCATCTGTGCCCCTGAAGCCTTTGACACAAACCTCTGTTCTGGCATCTATCAGCACAGCAGCTCTCTGTTTAACCTTCCTAATAGATCAGGGCCTCCCTGGTTTTTTTTTTTGTTTTTTTTTTTAAACCATGGGTGCTTTTTCCAGTCCTTTGTATGAGCTCAATTTCTGAGTTTCACTCATTTAGTTATTTAGCAAATGACCTTTCCGGGTCTGCTGTGTGCTGGGCACAGCGAGAGAGTGACACCATTTTATAAGACCCAGGTCCTTGCCTCAGCAGGAGGCAAAGAAATCCATTGGGCAGGCCAGAGAGGTAACTGATTAAAAGTCCCAGCTCCATTATAAAGCAGGAAATCCCAATTTCAGGTGTTAGACAGATGGTCTTGAGCTGGAAAAACCCATGGGGTGAACTGGGGAGATAATGATTCCATCAGAGGTGAAGACACAGGGTAGCCTGTGGAGGAGGTGGGTGACCCGCAGCTAGGGACCTGAGCATACACTTCCCACCTCACACAGGCGCGTGCGCAGAGGAAACAGCAGCTGTGACGAGCCGAGGCCAGCCTGGGTGGGGAAGAGTGGGATCCGGGGGATGGGCTGGTCAGACTGCTAAATCCAGTTGCATCCAGAAAGGATGAACTTGCTGAGGGCTCTATTAGGACAATAGTTCTGAGGACCAGAAGCAGTTTAAGCACAGCCTGCATTACCTGGCCCGACCCATGTTTCCCCCACAGCCTTTACTCCCTCCCTACCTGTTGTCCATCTCAGATCTAACTCACCCCTGGAATAAAAGTCACCATGTGGAGGTAACGGGCTGGGGCTGCCCACAAACCGGCCCTGTGAGTGCTTTGGAAAAAAACGCCTTGCCAGGAAAGAGTGATTCAGAGACCTCATGGCTTCCACTCTCAATCTCAGGTCTCAGGGCAGTTTCAGGTCTAGGTCAAGAGTTGAAACAGCCCAGAGAAACCATCCTCAGCTCCCTCAAAGTGAGGCTGCTCTGAACCTGTCTGAGGTTTCTGGTCAGGCCTGTGCAGAAGTTTGACTAGGCCTCACTTTTCCATTGGCAGCCTGTTCTGTTAATTTGGAAATTTTCATGAATTATTTTGAAAGCATCCACGACTGGGGGGAAAGAAGTGGATGCCTGATTTGTCACTTTTATTTTTTCATTATTATTGTTATTTTTTGAGACAGTGTCTAGCTCTGAAGCCGAGTCACTGTCTGGGGTAAATGCCCGAGATTCGTTGTCTCACGGCCATGGAAAACGAGGACGCAGACATACAAAGAGCGAGGTTCAGAGCGGAAGTTTAATAGGCAAAAACCCCGTTTTCATGGTAAAGGTTAAACTTCACCATGTTACTCAGGCTGGTCTCGAACTCTTGGGCTCAAGTGATCCACTCCGCTCGGCCTCTCAAAGTGCTGGAGCTACAGACATGAGCCACTGTGCCAGGCTATCACTTGAATTTTTTTGTTTAACTGAGGTCAATTTACATGACACAATACTAAGCATTTTTTTCTTTTTTTTGGAGACGCGTCTCACTCTGTCGCCAGGCTGGAGTGCAGTGGTGTGATCTTGGCTCACTGCAACCTCTGCCTCCTGAGTTTAAGGGATTCTCCTGCCTCAGCCTCCTGAGCAGCTGGGATCACAGGCACATGCCACCATGCCCAGCTGATTTTTGTATTTTGGTAGAGAAGGGGTTTCACCATGTTGGCCAGGATAGTCTCGATCTTTTGACCTTGTGATCTGCCTGCCTCCCAATGTGTTTGTATTATAGGCGTGAGCCACTGCACCTGGCCCAAAGCTAAGCATTCTTTTTTTTTTTTTTTTTGAGATGGAGCATCCTTAAGTGTACAAGGCAGTGACATTTAGTACATTCATGGTCTTGGGCAACCTGTATCTAGGTCCAAACCATTTTTGTCACCCCAGAAAGTTATCCCATATCCATCAAGCAGTCCCTGCCATTTCTCCCTCCTACAGCCCCTGGAATCACCAATCCACTTTCCATCTCTACAGATTTAATGATTCTGGATACGTCACGTAAACACATCATACAACATGTGGCCTTGTGTGTCTAGTTTCTTTCACTTAGTGTAATATTTTCAAGGTTTATCCATATTGTAGCATGGATCAGAACTTTATTTTTATTTATTTATTTTTTTGCGACGAGTTTTGCTCTGTCGCCCAGGCTGGAGTGCAGTGGTGCTCTATTCATCCATCACTTTTATTTTTTGCCACCTCTTAATATCTTGGATGTTGAGGCATCTGAAGATGAAACTGGGTCACAGAGTCCCTTCTGTGTTCTTTGAAAAGGAAGCAACTTGTAAAGGAAGTGAGGACAACCCGAAGTGCAATTCCCTAAATTCAGCACCTTTAGGTTAAATACACATTTAGCTGGTTAGGAAAGTCTTCTTCTGACTCTGCTGTGAAGGAGACAAGAGAGATCTTTGATGTATTTAAGTATTTTCTTGCTTAAAATAAAGCACTGAACTTGAATTCTCTAAGTAGGTCTCTCTTCTCTGATTAGACAGTTTTCTTAATGCTCTAAAGTCGACTTTTTGGTCGACTTTAGAAATACGTAGAAATACGATGAAATACGTATTTAGAAATACGTAGAAATACGATGGATGAGTTCAGTTCTCCAAATCTTGAAGTATAAATACAGCAGGGCTCGAACAATGAGATGAGAGACAGACACCTGCCCATGGGGCCTGGTGTTTGGGTTTGGCTTGTCTCCACCTGTGAGGTTCAGCCTCCACTTTATCACCAGCCCATCATTTGTGCTCACAGAGCTAGGGTCCAATCAAGACAAGAGAGCTCCTTTTTCTCTGACCTCTTTCCTTACCCAGCCACAAATTACAACAGAGGAGATGAGATAAAGAAGAGGAAACTCAGCGAAAGGGATGAATGTAAACAGTGTGTTTGCCGCCCAGTGACAAGAAAGCAGTGTGAGAAAGGCAAATTGATGTATGGTTAGACCTGGCTGGGAGCGGGGAAAGCTCTGTTTCCTTGTGGGGGACTTACGGTGTCAACCTGCTAATGCTGAGGGACCAGTCAGGGCAAGCGCCCCTTTGACTTTATTCCCAGAGGATGGACTCCTGGATATCCAAGCTGAATTTCACTAGCAGATTTCTCTAGAATTTTCCCCAGAGTCCATTTACCTGAGTTAGAGTACTTACAGTGAAGCTGGGGTCTGAACCTGTTAATTACATGCGATTGGTGGAAACAGCAGCTTTATGGGGCTACGGCAGAATTGGTGGGTGGATTTCTCCATTCTGAAAATAACTCTGGGTTTAATCTAGTATTCCTCTCTCTTAGCTTTGAGCTCCCGTTGGGGTCTTAGCCTTTTTCTGGGACAGCCTATAAGCTTCCAGCATTGCTTTGTTTATCCCCAACCTCATACTGAAGTGGTAGAAAAAAGGGAAAACAAGAAGCAGAAAACTCGAATTTTAGATCCAGTTCTTGCCCTGGGCAAGTCATTACCATCTCAGTGCTGTGATCCCTAAAATGAAACAGGGAGGGGAGACATTTGCCCAGGTGTGTTCTGTATCTACTAACTTCTGTGTGTCATTGTTTGAAGGATGACCTGGGGGAGCTTTGGTCCCCCCTCTTTCCAGCCTGCTGATTGCTTGCATAGAGGAGACCTCAGACAAAGAAATGCAGATAAGTCAGGAAGTGTCAGGCCTGAGGGCATGGCTTACACACGTGGCATGAATTTCCCTAGTGTTCTGCATTTAGAATACGATCAATTTTCACATTAAAAAATCACAGTCAAAAGGAACAAAAGGTTAATTTTTGTTGTTGTTGTTTTTTGTTTTTTGAGACGGAGTCTCGCTTTGTCACCCAGGCTGGAGTGCAGTGGTGAGATCTCAGCTCACTGCTCACCGCAACCTCCGCCTCCCAGGTTCAAGCGATTCTCCTGCCTCAGCCTCCCGAGTAGCTGGGACTACGGGCACCCACCACCATGCCTGGCTAATTTTTTGTATTTTTAGTAGAGACAGGGTTTCACTGTGTTAGCCAGGATGGTCTCAATCTCCCGACCTCGTGATCCACCTGCCTCGGCCTCCCAAAGTGCTGGGATTACAGGTGTGAGCCACCGCACCCGGCCCAGAAAAGTTAATTTTTGCTCTTTATTGTTTTTGTTGTTAGTTACCGTTAGTTGTTAGTTGTGCTCCACCACTCCTCCACCCCCACCCTTGGCAAATAGTATAATGACAACAAAGAAGGAAGTTCACTTTTATTTCACGCAATAGACCAAAGGTAAATGGTCCAGGGCCTGAGGGGTGACTCTGCCATTGTCCACATCCAGCTTCCACCTCTGGTCTAGGATGGCTGCTGTAGGTCTCGTCAACACCCAAGCAACAAGGAAGGAAAGTTGCAGCAGGAGAATAGGGTCTGGAGGTAGGGAGCATAAGGCCGATTCACGTTGAAGTTCTAGAACTAAATCCAATGGAAACACTTCAATGATGACAGGAAATATCCTCTCCATTTACATAGGGCATACACTGAGTAAAAGACTTTGTAACTTTACTTCATCCCCTTCATTTACATAGGACAAACACCAAGTAACCAATGAAAACCTTTAGAGGGTATTTAAACCCCAGAGAACTCTGTAATTCCAGAGAATTCAGCGCCTAATGATTGGACCACTCCCACCCTGTGGAGTATACTTTCGTTTTCAATACATCTCTGCTTTTGTTGCTTTATTCTTTCTTGCTTTGTGCATTTTGTCCAATTCTTTGTTCAAGATGCCAAGAACCTGGACGCCTTCAACTGCTAACAAAATGGCAGGAGGACACTCACACCTTCCTTAGTAGGGTATGACCTGGAAGTGGCACATATTCTACTCATGTTTCATTACAAGATTTAGTCACATGGCCACATCTTAAGCTGCAGAAAGCCTACAAAGTGTTGTCTGTAGGTTGGCTATGTGCCTACTTAAGATTCAGGGCTTTGTTTTAGAGATGGGGAGAGTGACTATTGGTGGACCATGCTATTCTCTGCCAGTAGGCTCATTATTTTCCAAAATGACTTGTGTCAAAGTTCAGTGCCACTAAAATCGCATGGCCATGACAGTTTAACAAGTGTTTATTAGGGATCTTTTATTGTGTAAAACCTCCAGACACCATGGGAATGTTGATATGGAATATGCAGGCAACGGTTAGCACACAAGAAACCAATATAGACAGGGGTTAACTTAAATGCTGACCTTCATCGTTCACACCCCACATGTTTTGGAAAGGATCAGCAAAATCTGGAGGATGCGGGAATTTCCCTGGAGGAGGTGACTCCAGGTGGAATCTGCAGGATGGTGTTTCTCACCAACTCCTGTATCTGCTCATAGGGTCAGGGGTCACTAAAGGAAGTCCTCACTTGACCCTCAGTGCCATTCTAACCAACTTTTTAACCCTTTCACTGTATCTTTCCACTGTCAACATTGCAAAATGGTAGGGTTTTGAAACATACTTCCTCTTCCTTTTCACTTCATCTTTAGGGACGTACGAATGAGTGGAGTAAAGCACTCAGAAGAGCAGCAGGAAAAGAGGATTCATGTCTGCCAGAGGAGCTGCAGGCTCTCGATAGGTTGAGAAAATGCAGGTCTTCCAGCTGCTGAGGGTGTATGCTTCCACCACGCCTCACAGCAACCCCTGAAAAAGTGGGGTCTCTAAAGTTCTATTAACAGGCCCAGTTACTAAACACTTTTAACCAGAAAATACTCCCTCTGGGTCCTTTTCCTTTACATTCCATGAGTTGGAGAAGGGAAGGAATTAGTGGAGTAGTTGAATAAATGGCTGAATGAAATGATACCAGTTGATGGTGTAAGACCCTACAAGCAGCAAAAGTCTTGACTATAAAAGATACTTTGTTAAAACTGAGAAGAAGATATTCATTTTTGGCCCCCGCTCCCCGGATTTTCATCTCTTAGCCAATCTCCACATTCCTCCAAAACGTGTCCTGTTTGGCAGGATCTCATGCTCTACTTTCTTGTTCTACATTTTCTGGAGTCTAAGCCTACTTTCTCTTCTCTCATTCTTCATTCCTCTATCCACCCATCTATCCTGTCATCTACCCATCCAATCATCCATTTGTGAGAAATGAAATTTAAAAGCTGTTGGAACCCCAAAAAACACTGAGAGATGTGACTGTGATTTGAGTCACATACAGTTGCTACTTTTGTTTCTCAGATTATAGATTAACTTTTTTTTTATATTTCTTGTTCTCTATCATGGCTAGAGGCAATTAAATGACCTCAAGAACAAAAACCTCCTGCCTTCTAAATTGATGACCATTGTTACAGACTAACTTCCCCTGTGTTGTGTTGCTTTGCTTAGACCAGATGACAGACAGCACATGACTATTATACCCTCTGTAAAAGGTGACAAATGCACCCTTTACAAAAAGAAACACTGCCTATAACCAATCAAGTGGCTGTAACTATGTGCCAACTTTGTATGAAAAATGCTGTAATCCTGCTAAAAACTCCTCTGTTTCTGCCTATATAAATGAAACCATAACTTCTGTATTTTAAACTCTGACTCCATTCCTTTGGAATTGGTGATTCTGGGTAGGCCATCCTCAAACTGCAGTTGAATAAACTCTCTTGAAAGTTGGGGTTCCAGTTGGGCGTGGTGGCTCAAGCCTGTAATCCCAGCACTTTGGGAGGCTGAGGCGGGTGGATCACCTGAGGTCAGGAGTTCGAGATCAGCCTGACCAACATGGTGAAGCCCCATCTCTACTAAAAATACAAAAATTAGCCAGGCGTGGTGGCAGGTGCCTGTAATCCCAGCTACTTGGGAGGCTGAGGCAGGAGAATCGCTTGAACCTGGGAGGTGGAGGTTGCAGTGAGTTAGCTGAAATCACGCCATTGTACTCCATCCTGGGTGACAAGAGCGAAACTCCGTCTCAAAAAAAAAAAAAAAAAAAAAAAAGAAAAGAGAAAGTTTGGGTTCTAACAGCTTTTAAATTTTATTTTTCACAAATGGTTCTGACTCTAAATTATTTTATCATATTTTATTATAGGTTGACACATCCATCCATCGTCTCTTCCATCTATCCATCATCCATCCAACCAAACATACAGGTAAACTAATGTAAACCACAGTGTTATTGGCTTTAAAAATCTTAACATTACATTGTTCCCAGTTGAGAGAATTTCTGCCATAATAACAGACAAAAGGGGTAGATATTGAGGGAGAACATACAGTGGGTTTAACTATCTTATGTTCTCTACTTGAACAATAGCTGGTTAACTTAAATCTGTTATGCCAGGATAAAAGCAAATTTGAAGATGGTTTTGCTCAGTCCACAGTCACTTCTGCCTGGTTGCTATCATTATAGAATGTGAAATAAACTGCAGCTGTGGCCACAAAGTCCCTTTTGCTGAGGCTGGGAAGGTCCAGGTTGCAGCAGATGTGGAGGCCTCTGCCAGGCACCTGCCCTGGTCTCGCTGCTGACCTCCTTGCAGGGTTTCGGTGGTGGGGCTCCTCCTGTGGTCAGGTCACTGGGATTTCGAGTACGATCTGTTCTGTCATCACTTTCACTTTGATTAGCTTCATTCTGAAGAACTTTCGACAGCATTCACATGGGTCAGCATGACAAAACCAGTTCCTCTGTAGAGGACTGATGTAATCTTTTTGTACAGAGGCTGATCTTGGGAGAAAATACACTCCTGTTTACGTCAAACATACAGGACGCATCAGCCCACAGCCACACTCAATGCTTCCTGGGTTTTCTTGGTGGGGGCCCCTCTGCATCGCTGGGACAGTGAGTGAAGAGATTGGCCCTGATGCATCAGTCCCTGCTGGGCTTGGTGCCATTGTCTCTGGGTGTAATCAAACAATCTGTATTTTAGTGGGACATCCTGCTTGCTCTGTGTGACTCAGAGCTCTCAGGCAGCTGGTTGAATCTTTGTTTATAGCAGTGCCACCCACTCACTCCACACCCCCGACTCCCTATAAACCACTCCACAGGTGGCCAGACTTCTGGTGCAAATAAAAGTTTGTCAACTGTTGCTCCCTTTCTCCTGTCTTCCTCTTCTTCTTCTTCTTTTTTTTTTAAACTTATCTAAACAATTAAGCTGTGGGGAGTTCATTAATAAAACGTTTCTTTTACAAAATTATTGGCACTCTGCAAGGTGCTTTGGAGGAGAGTGAGAAGATCAATATTACCTAGAGTAAAATAGCAGGGCAGATATTACTCAAGGGAAATCGGTTCTTAATAAGAGAGAGAATATAGATTTCCACCCGGGCAGTCAGTTTGAATATGATGAAACAGCGTGTTAGAGTCGGCGGTCTGGTAATTATTTGAGAAGTCTTAGAGACTATAAATGTGTATATGTGTGTTTTAAAAGAACAAACCAAAAAACTTCTCAGCCAAAGCTTTTCAGAAATAAAAAGCAAGTATGTCCACAGATGACCAGAACCCTATGTGAATCCATTAAATGACAAAAGTGCAGAGCATTGAATTAATTTCTGTATGGATCTAAAACCACAGAAATGGTGGATGACTGCCTGTGTTTGCCTCGGGGAGGAAGGCAGACAACAGGGTGAAAATGCAGGCTTCTAGATGCAACGGCTAATGAGAAGCCATTCCTCTTCTTTAAGCCTGGGTCTTTTACTTGTCTCTTGGAAGCTTCGTGAACATGTGAAAATGGGTGGAAAGCACAGTGGAATGGTACTGAGAGCAGACCAATTTAATGGGGTGCAGGTTACTCTCCATCCTTGTCATGTGAGCCAATTAACCTTCCAGTTGGCTGGTGAAATGCAACTAGCAGTTAATTGGACCATTGTTGGAAACAGTGCAGAGGCCTTAGTACCATTTGCAAATTGCTGAGATAGGAATCTCTGGATGACTCCTGGGTTGAGGGCAAACCAGTTCAGCTGCAGCTATGGTGGAACCTTGGCTCTTAGGCCCAAGGAATTTCCAGGGGACCCCTGGAAGTTCCAGTGCATTGCAGTCTTAGCAGATTGCTGGAGAAGGTGAGGGAGAAGAAGAGAGAAATGAAAGAAAATTTCTAGATGAAGGGAAGACAGGAAAGATGGAGGAAGAAAGAAGGGAGGGAGATTGAATAAAAGAAAGAGGGAGAAGGTAAAGAAGGAAAGAGAGAGAGAGAATATATATATAATGCTTTTAGGTGTTACCTTTGATCAGGGCCATTGACCAAGGTCAGCTTTCTCCAATGTGTATTCAGAGGAGGGCTCATGTCCTATAAGGTATTAATTGGTGTTTTATGGGGGAAATTTTTAAAAGTGGGGCAGAGAAATCTGCATGTCCCTTCCATTTGGGAAGTGTTTCATTCAACAGGTTTCTCTGGCGTAGCTCCTCTCAGAGCCTTTCGTAAACTGGAGTGCGTTATGGAGATCCAAGATGGGGCCATAGTATACAGTTTCTCCTTACATTATTTTATTGAGAAATTGTTTATTCAAGGACAAGCATTCTGAGAAGTGGAGTTTTTGAAATAATGATCCAGGCCTTTCCTCTACACTGAGCTATTTCTTTTCCTTTCTTTTCTTTTCTTTTTTTTTTAACCATGCGACAAAACCTTTATTAACATTTTGAACAGGTTCAGCTGTTACTGAAACTTGTAATTTCTAAACTTAAGTTGAGGCAAATGGCTATACTGCAGAGTAATGCCATCACTGGGCACTGTGAATGCAGGACTGGAGAATTAACAGCCACTCCTCAGGTGAAGGACCAGGTGCAGGGTCGACTCTTTCTGGATGTCATAGTCAGAAAGAGTGCGGTCATCTTCCACCTGCTTGCCTGCAAGGATGAGCGTCTGCTGCTCGGGGAGAATGCCTTCCTTATCCCGGATCTTGGCCTTCACATTTTCGATGGTGTCACTGGGCTCCACCTCAAGGGCAATGGTCTTGCAGGTAAGGCTCTTCACGAAGATCTGCATTTTGACCTGTTAGCGGATATGAAGATGCTGCAAAACACCAATCGTGTCCAGCCACAGGGACACCACCACACACTCGCCCAACAAAGCCAGTCGCCCTTACCACTGAGCTATTTCTATGTGGGTTCTTCCCTTGGCCCTCAGGCTGGGATAAATCCCTGTCTTCATGCAAAATTAGAGACATGATTAGATACAAGATCTACAATATTTGTGGATAAAAACCAAACAGTTGCTTAAGAAAACTACAAGTATTTTTTTTTGCTGACACCAGAGTGAAATTTCCCCCATTTATCTCCCATCAGCCTTTGGTAGGAGCACAAAAGCTACCTGCTAGGCACATTCCAGCACCATGCTCATGACACCAGCCCTCGTTCATTCATTCCTTGACTCATTTACATTCAAACTCTGTCCTCATTTGCTGCTTTGCTGCTAGTTCTGGCTCCAAGCACTTCTTTTTTTTTTTTTTTTTTTGAGACAAAGTCTCACTGTCACCCAGGCTGGAGTGCAGTGGCGCGATCTCAGCTAAGTGCAACCTCTGCCTCCTGGGTTCAAGCGATTCTCCTGTGTCAGCCTCCCGAATAACTGGGAGTGAGCCACCACACCCAGCTAATTTTTGTATTTTTAGTAGAGACAGAGCCATGTTAGCCAGGCTGGTCTTGAACTCCTAACCTCGGGTGATCCACCCGCCTTGGCTTCCCTAAGTGCTGGGATTACAGGCGTGAGTCATCGCACCTGGCCTCCAAGCACTTCTTATTCTGTCCCCGACTTAGATGCCCATGTCTGACTCCCATTCCATCAAAGTTGAAAATGTCCTGATTTGTTTTCTGGTGTTTTGACAATCAGTGTGCTTGCTTTTTTTTTTTTTTGAGACGGGGTCTTGCTCTGTCGCCCAGGCTGGAGTGCAGTGGTGCAATTTTGGCTCACTGCAAGCTCCGCCTCCCAGGTTCTTGCCATTCTCCTGCCTCAGCCTCCTGAGTAGCTGGGAATTTGAGACAGACTCTTGCTCTTGTCGCATAGGCTGGAGTGTAATGGCATGATCTTGTCTCATTGCAACCTCTGCCTCCTGGATTCAATCAATTCTCCTGCTTCAGTGTCCCAAGTAGCTGGGATTACAGGTGCCTGCCACCATGCCTGGCTAATTTTTGTATTTTTAGTAGAGACAGGGTTTCACCATGTTGACCAGGCTGGTCTCGAACTCCTGACCTTGTGATCCACTCGCCTTGGCCTCCCAAGCTTTTGCACTTTTTGATACATTCTTTGGCTTTGCCTTCTCCTCTGAACTCAGGGTCTCTAATGTCTTCACAGTCAAGACCAGTCTCCAATGCAGCCCCTCACCTTGGATAACCCCACCTATAACTCAGGGCTCATCTGCGGCTCAGTTCCCTCAGTCAGAATAAGCGACAAGCCTCATCTCCACCTCCTCCCGGGATTCACGTACCACCTATCCTCTGAGCCTCTTCTAGTGTCTCAACTGTGCCAGGGTCAGGAAGATTTTTCTTGTAGTGACCTAAATGTTTCTTCCAATGGATGAGTCAGTTACTTCCTCCTGTTTCTTCACAAGGGCAGTGGAGAATGTAGAACGCTGCAGAGGGGTATACTGGGCATTGGCGTGTTAATGCTGAGGTGGGCAGGTTCCTCTCTGCTGCTTGGCAACTCTGCATTCTTCCTCCTGAAAAGGAATAGCTCCCACCCTAGTGTAACCCTCCAGATGCCCTCTGAGGACCTCCATGGTATGGAAGGTGCTGGCAAAGTTGACTTAGGTCTGGTTTTCACTGCCAACCCCCTCATGTCATTGAAATGGTGACAACCCCCAGAACCGCCATCCCTGAGAGAACTCCCTCTAGAGACACAATTTCAAGGGCATGTGTCTAAACAATGGGTAGGATTGCCCAGTGGACACAATCCTCTGGGCAGGCTTATGAGACACTGCCCCAAATGTCCTCCTTCTCTGCAGATTCACTGCTTCCTCTGCAGACTCACGGCATTCACTGCTCCCCACTGCAGGCATTTACTCCGTTTATCTCTCATTTATGAGAGATATATAAATATACGGCAGGAAAATTACCCTTACCCAGAAGCTTAGGGGGAATGAATAAAGGAACCAAAGCACTTAGGCTTTCCTGGCATACCACCCATGAGCTCTGGGAGGGATTAGAAAGAATAATTAACTACTCTTAGAAGCCTCTTAGATCTACTTTCTTCTACTTTCTACAAAAGAGGTTCTAACAAGTAGGGCCAAGTAGGAGCACACAATGTGGGGGAACTTAGCATCGCTCTGTCTCCAAAATTAACAGGAAAAGTAGGTAGTGGGAAAGGTGCATGTGAAAGGAATTATGTTTTTAGAAGGTCCACTTATTTTTCCCCAAATACAATTACGATCTGCTCATTATAGACATTTTGGAAAATGAAGAAAAGTAGAAAGAATAAAAATTTGTCTATGAAGATAAATGGGGGAAATTTCACTCTGGTGTCAGCAAAAGAAATAGTTGTACTTTTCTTTAGCAACTGTTTGGTTTTTATCCACATTGTAGATCTTGTATGTAATCATGTTTTTAGCTTTGCACAAGTTGCTGGAAAACTCTGCAATGTTCATTTGTGAAATAACTAATTGTTTTTGAACAATGTTTATTAAATGCCCACCATGTGCCAGGAACTCTGCTAGGCTTTGAGGATGCATGACTGAGCCAAACAGATGTGTGGTTGCCCATGCATACACACCATTCATAGGCAGTGTGACCCGATGGATGTTGACAGGCATTAATAGGACTCATGGAGTGTGTAGCTAGCACTGTTTGAGCACTTTGCATCTGTGTCAGGAAAATTTAATTTCTTCATTGTATAAATATTCTTCCAGAATTTTTCCCTTCTCCTCACTCCAAGGGGACTAGCCCGCACAATTGTACTTTCTCCTATGGGTGAGGTTGCCAGAGGACAGCTCTGCCCTCAGCTTTTGTGGAAGTCTCTTGGCATAATGTCTTGGGCGAGATTGTGACTGGGGTCCAAGAGGAAGAGGGGACAGAGGAGCGTGGGATTAGGAAGGAGGATGGAATCTCAGAGCTAACAGCCTCTGAAGACCTGAAGGGCAACAGAGGGGGCTGGCTGAAAGCATTGTGGACCTGTGAGTTTCTCCCTGGGGAGACTCAGCAGGGAAAGGCTGGTAGCAAACCAGGGAGGAAGACTCCAGGTACCTGTGTTCCTAGCAATAGCAAAGGCCATCAGACTCCCACTTGGGAAGAGAGTAACCCAGCCACCTGACTCAAGGGACCATGGAGACCTTGACAGTGGGCATCTGCTTGCTAACCAGGGTGAGTGATGACAGGGTGTCCCAGTGTTTCAGGATTCTTGAGACCCTTGGGCCTTTGTAGAACTCGTCTAAGCTGCTTAGGTCACACACTTAATCCGTTTTGTGCTGCTATATATCTGAGACTGGATAATTTATAAAGAACAGAAATTTCTCACAGTTCTGGAGGCTGGGAAGTCCAAGACCAAGGTGCTGGCAAGTTCATTGTCTGGTGAGGGTCTGGCCTCTGCTCCACTCTGGCACCTTGAATGTGGCTTCCTCCAGGGGGTGTGCTGTGTCTTCACATGGCTGAGGAACACGGGCAAAGAGGAGCAAACTCTGTCAAGTCCTTTTATAAGAGCACCTAATTCCATTCACGAGGGCAGAGCTCTCATGACTCAGTTACTTTCCAAAGGCTGTGCCTCCCAATATCGTTGCCCTGAGGTCACCTGAATTTTAGAGGGGACGCATTCAAACCATAGCACACACTAGTCTTAAGTTCTCTTTGCAACCCAACAGTAGCCAATATTAGCTCACTCCCATCAAATGTTGTCCCACAGCACTAAACTAGCATGTTTTAGCAAGCAGAAAACATACTCTTCCTGCTACTGGCTCTTATATACTCAGAGAGTTCCAGCTCTGTCCTCCTAGGTGCTTCGACCACTACCTGCTATGCAAGATTCACTCAATACAGATTTAATATTATACCATGAGTAGGATTTTTGTCCATTTATAGGAACAAAAGCAACTGGATTTTTCCAGACCAATAGCTCAAGCAACCGGAATTTTCCAGACTCTAGCTCAGCAGGGGATTGTTCATAGATCAAGTCTCTGTGTTGTACCTACACGTCCAAGTTGAAGGTCTTTGCTAGATTCTTATACTCAGTGTATGCAACGATGATGAATATCTCTCGATTATTCCAATTAGTCTTCATAGTTGACCAGTGAGGGCCTATTTCTAGCATCTTCAGGTGGACTAACACACTATTACTATTATCAATTGTATTAGTTTCCTTTGACTGACATAAGAAATTTCCATAAACTTGGTGGCTTAAAACAACAGAAATGTATCCTCTTTCAGCTCTGGAGGCCACAAGTTCAAGATTAAAGTATCAGCAGAGCTGTGTTCCCTCCAGAGGCTTTAGGGAAGAATTTGTTCCCTGACTCTTCTAGCTTCTGGTGGCTCCAGGCATTCCTTGGCCTGCAGCTGTATTGCTCTAACCTCCGCCTGTCTTGACGTTGCCTCTTCCTCTTCGGTAGATGTAATCTGCCACTGCAGAAGAATCTACCACTCTTTCTCATAAGGACATTTATCATTAGACTTAGGGTCTACCTGGCTAATGTCGGATAATCTCTTTATCTGAAGATCCTTCATTACATCTGCAAAGAGTCTTTTTCCAAATAAGGTAACACTCATGTTCACATTGATAAATAAGACCCCCTAAAAAGATGTATCCACATCCTAATCCCTGGAATCTTATTTATCAATGTGAATATGAGTGTTGCCCTTACCTGTTGACATAGCATCTGTGTGTGTATTACTATGTTCTTGCACTGCTATAAAGAAATATCCGAGACTGGGTAATTTATAACAAAAAGAGGTTTGATTGGCGGACGGTTCTGCGGGCTGTACAGGAAACATGGTGGCATCTGCTTGGCTTCTGGGGAGGCCTCAGGAAACTTAGAATCATGGCAGAGGCAAAGGGGGAGCAAGGCATCTCACTTGGTGGGAGCAGGAGCAAGAGAGAGGCAGGGAAAGTGCTACACATTTTTAAACAACCAGATATCGTGATAACTCATTCACTATCATGAGAACAGAATCAAAGGGATGTTGCTAACCCATTCATGAAGGACCATCGTCACGATCTGGCCACCTCCCACCAGGCTCCACCTCCAACATTGGGGATTACAATTTGACATATCAGTGTGGTAGAGTGCCTTGTCCTCAATTCTTCACCCCTCCCTGTTTCCCATTGCCATGTGGGTTTGCAGTTCCTCCTCCTAGAGGCAGAATATTGCCTCATCGCATTGAGATGGGGGTTGGCCACATAACTTGCTTTGACCATTGGATGTTATTAGATATGATGTGAGCAAAAGCTTAACATGTGCTTCAGAATTGAGCCCGTGCTCTTGTGCTTCAACTATTGCCATGAAAAGAACACAATCCAGCTAGTCCACGGCTCCAACGTGGGTTAGAGAGATGTGGAGATGGCATGGATTCAGCCTGCAGTTTGAAATCTAGCCCAGCTAAGCCTAACCTAGATCAGTCAATTGATGGCTAACCTACTGGTACCTAAGTAAGACTCATTGGTTGTTGTTTTAGGCCATGCCACCCTATTTTGGAATGGCATATTGCAGCAATGGCTGACTGAGACATCCTGCCTCTGTACTTGTCATAGCCACCTCCCTCCATCCACATCCCCACTGTTACTGCTACATTACTATTTAGGGGTACCAGCAACACTAGCAGGACTTAGAGCCCTAGGTGCTAAGGTCACTCCTTGCTATAAGACTTGGTTCCTGAGGGGCATGCCCGGGCCTTGGGAGAGAGGGAGATGGGTCCTCTTCCTATCTTGCCCCTTGCTGCAACTGCTCGCTCCTGAAATCTTCCCAGGGGGGACCTAGCATCTGCATATAGCCAGTTTTCTGAAGATGAGCCTGCAGATCTAGCCACCCCCTCGCCCCATCTGTAGGTTTGGCATCTCCCCAGCTGGTTATAGACATGGATATTGGCGACTTGAATTGAACCAGCCAACTTAAATTGACTTCCATCCTTTCTACCTCTCTAACTGCCCACACCCAGACCTTTGCTTCTAGCAATCTTGAGGGGAGTGGTATCATGGCAGAGAAACTTTTTGGAGACACAAAAGGGGATAGCCAATCTAAATTCCTGGGACTTCAGTAATTAGCAGCCAGCCAGGGTGGCCACCAGTGTTTTTCTCTGAGTGGTAGGATTATGGAAGTTTTAAAAACAGTTCTTTGTTCTGTGAATTTTCTAAGTCCTCCAAATTGGATATTTTTCTTGAATCTGAGAAACAATAAATGTCAATAAAACCAATGAAACAGCCCCACTGCTTTGAGTGAAGCCCCGAGGGCTGGGACAAATTGGGAGGCAGGTGTGGCTGTGACAGTAGATGAAACCATAGTCAGGGGAGTCAGCACCCAGTGCCTTTTGCAGCAGCAGCCCACCACTCTGGAGTTCACCCTCATCACTTGGTGCTGGCCTCCCCCGATGGTCAGGGCTTCTAACCTTAGCTGGGCAGCTTGCAAAGAAGGTATGGGGGAGACCTGAGGACTCAGCGAGGGAGTAGGACCAAATCAGACTAAATGCATCAGCACCGCAGGGGTTCCTTGCTCTGTGTGGTAAATGGATTTCTGAAAAATCCTGGGAATTACAATTCTAAATCTAAAACCATTTTACATGTGCCTGGGGAGTTTCCTGAATAAAAGGTTCCTATTGTGAAGCCTTAAGTTAAGTGAATAATCCCTCTCCATTTTCTCTTTGGCATAAATCTGGATTTTCACTTAGAGTGTTTTGGGTTTCCATGAAAAGGCAGATGATAGGAGTTCTGGAAAAGCATATCCTGCAACTTCTGCTTAGGGTTTATGGCCAGTGGCATCATCTCTAGTTGGATTATGGCCCCTGTTTAAGTCCCAGTCCTGGACCTAATATGCTATGTCCTTTGCATGTCCTGCCTGGGATGCTCTCCCCCTAGAAATGTCTATGGCTTCCTCCCCTCTCATCCTTAAGGCTTGTGGTCAAATGCCACTCATCTTCTTAGTGAAACCTTGCACATCATTGTATTTAAAATTGTAATTCTCCAGTACCCTCTTGCCCTTTTGCCTGTTTAATTTTCCCCATGGTACTTATTAATACTCGTTGTACTGTAGGCACACCTGGGTATTGTGATTCATTTGATTGCACTTTACAGATATTGTGTTTATTTATTATTATTATTACTATTTATTTTTTTTTTTGAGACAGAGTCTTTCTCTGTCGCCCGGGCTGGAGTGCAGTGGCACGATCTTGGCTCACTGCAAGCTCCGCCTCCCGGGTTTAAGTCATTCTCCTGCCTCAGCCTCCCGAGTAGCTGGGACTACAGGCACCCGCCACCACGCCCGGCTAATTTTTTGTATTTTTAGTAGAGACGGGGTTTCACAGTGTTAACCAGGATGGTCTTGATCTCCTGACCTCGTGATCTGCCCGCCTCTGCCTCCTAAAGTGCTGGGATTACAGGTGTGAGCCGCCACGCCGGGCCAAATATTGTGTTTATTACAAACTGAAGGTTCGTGGCAACTCTGAGTGGAGCAAGTCTATCAGCACCTTTTTTTCTAACAGCTTTTGCTCATGTTGTGGCTCTGTATCGTATTTTGGTAATTCTCACATTTCAAACTTTATCATTATTATATCTGTTGTGGTGATCTGTGATCAGTGATCTTTGATGTTACTGTTGTAATTGTTTTGGGTCACGTGAACTGTGCTCATATAAGATGATGAACTTAACCCGTAAATGTCATGTGTGTTCTGACTGCTCCACTGATTGGCCATTCTACCATCTCTCTCTCTCTCTCTCTCTCTCTCTCCCCTTGGGGCTTCCTATTTCCTGAGAAACAACAATATTAAAATTGACCAGTCAGCAAGTCTACAATATTCTCTAAGTATCCAGGTGACAGGCAGAGTCACACAACTTTCACTGTAAATCAAAAGGTAGAAATGATTAGTCTTAGGGAAGAAGGCATGCAGAAAGACAAGCCTGGCTGAAAGCTAGGTCTTTTGTGCCCCTTAGCCAAGTTGTGAATGCAAAGGAAAAGTTATTGAAGGAAATTAAAAGTGCTACTCCAATGAACGCATGAATAATAATAAGAAAGCAAAACAGCTCCATTGGTGATATGGAGAAAGTTTGAGTGGTCTGGTTAGAAGATCAAACCAGCCACAACATTCCCTTAAGCCAAAGCCTAATCCAGAGCAAAACCATAACTCTCTCCAATTCTATCAAGGCTGAGAGAGGTGAGGAAGCTGCATAAGAAAAGTTGGAAGATAACAGAGGTTGGTTCATCAGGTTTAAGGGAAGAAACCATCTCCATAACATAAAAGTGCAAGGTGAAGGAGCAAGTGCTGATGGAGAAGCTGCAGTAAGTTATCTAGAAGACCTAAGACAAATAATGAAGGTGGCTATACTAAACAAAAAATTTTCAGTGTAGTCAAAACAACCTTGTGTTGGGAGAAGATGCCATCTAGGACTTATATAACTAGAAAGGAGAAGTCAATGTCTGGCTTCAAAGCTTCAAAGGACAGGCCCACGCTCTTGTTAGGGGTTAATGCAGCTGGTGACTTTAAGTGGAATCTGGTGCTCATTTACCATTCCAAAAATCCTAGGGCTTTTAAGAATTATGCTAAATCTTTGACCCATCTTGAGTTGATTTTTGTATAAAGTGAGAGACGAGGATCCAGTTTCATTCTTCTGCTTGTGGCTTGCCAATTATCCTAGCACCATTTGTTGAATACGATGCCCTTTCCCCACTTTTAAGTTTTTGTTTGCTTTGTTGAAGATCAGTTGACTGTGAGTATTTGGCTTTATTTCTAGGTTCTCTATTCTGTTCCATTGGTCTATGGGCCTATTTTTATACCAGTAGCATGCTGTTTTGGTGACTATGGGCTTATAGTAGAGTTTGAAGTTGGGTAATGTAATGCCTCTAGGCTTGTTCTTTTTCCTTAGTCTTGCTTTGGCTATGCAGGCTCTTTTCTGGTTCCATATTAATTTTAAGATTGTTTAAGATTGTTTTTTCTAGTTCTGTGAAGAATGATGGTGATATTTTGATAGGGATTGCATTGAATTTATAGATTGCTTTTGGCAGTATGGTCATTTTCACAATATTGATTCCACCCATCCATGAGCATGGGACGTTTCCATTTGTTTGTGTCATCTATGATTTCTTTCAGCAGTATTTTGTAGTTTTCTCTGTAGAGGTCTTTCACCTCCTTTGTTAGGTATATTCTTATACATATGTGTATATATATATATATATTTGCAGCTGTTGTAAGCGGGACTGAGTTCTTGATTTCATTCTCAGCTTAGTCGCTGTTGGTGTATAGCAGGGCTACTGATCTGTGTACATTAATCTTGTATCCTGAAACTTTGCTAAATTCATTTACCAGTTCTGGGAGCTTTTTGGATGCGTCTTTAGGGTTTTCTAGGTATATGATCATATATCATCAGCAAACAGCAACAGTTTGACTTCCTCTTTACTGACGTGGATGCCCTTGGTTTATTTCCCTTGTCTGATTGCTCTTCCAGTACTATGTTGAATAGAAGTGGTGAAAGTGGGCATCCTTGTCTTGTTCCAGTTCTCAGGGGGAATGCTTTCAACTTTTTCTGTTCAGTATAATGTTGGCTGTGGGTTTGTCATAGATGGCTTTTCATCACCTTGAGATATGTCCCTTCTCTGACAATTTTGTTGAGGGTTTTAATCATAAAGGGATGTGGGATTTTGTCAAAAAAAAAAAGGGGGAGAGAATTATGTTAAATCTAATCTGCCTATGCTCTATGAAGGGAACAACAAAACCTGGATGATAGCACATCTGTTTACAGCGTGGTTTAGCAAACATTTTAAGCCCACTGTTGAGACCTACTGTTCAGAAAAAGAGTCCTTTCAAAATATTACTGCTCATTGACAACACATCTAGTGATCCAAGAACTGTGACGAAGATGTATGTGGAGATTAATGTAATTTTCATGCCTATTAACACAATACCCATTCTGCAGCACATGGATCAAGGAATAATTTTGATTTTCAAGTTTTATTATTTAAGAAATACAATTCATAAGGCTATAGCTGCCATAGAAAGTGGTTCTTCTGATGGATTTGGGTGAAGTATATTAAAAACCTTCTGGAAAGGATTCACCATTCTAGATGCCATTAAGAGTATTCATGATTCATGGGAGGAGGTCAAAATATCAACATTAACAGGAGTTTGGAAGAAGTTCATTCCAACCTTCATAGATGACTTTGAGGGGCTCAAGACTTCGGTGAGAGAAGTAACTGAAGATGTGGTGGAAACAGCAAGAGATTTAGCATTAGAAGTGGAGTCTAAAGATGTGACTAACTGGTTGCATTCTCATGATAAAACTCTAACAGATGAGGAGTTGCAAAAGCAAAGAAGGTGATTTCTTGAGATTGAATCCACTCCTGGTGATGATTCTATGAATATTGTTGAAATGAATACAAGGGCTCTAGAATGTTAAATATTCTAATTGATATACTTAGTTGATAAAGCAGTAACAAGATTTGAGAGGACTGACTCCAATTTTGAAAGAAGTTCTACTATAAGTAAAATGCTATCAAACAGTATTCCATGCTACAGAGAAATCTTCTGTGAAAGGAAGAGTCAATCGATGTGGCAAACTTTGTTGTATTATTTTCAGAAATGGCCACAGCTACCCCTGCCTTCAGCAGCCACCACCCTGATCAGTCAAGGTCCTTTACCGCAAAAGGATTACAACTCACTGGAGGCTCAGGTGATTGTTAACATTTTTAGCAATAAAGTATTTTTTGGTTGGGCATGGTGCTAATTCCAGCACTTTGGGAGGCTGAGGCAGGCAGATTGCTTGATGCCAGTAGTTTGAGACCAGCCTGACCAACATGGCTAAATCTCTGTCTCTACTAAAAAATACAAAAATTAGCTGAGCACGGTGGTGGGTGCCTATAATCCCAGCTACTCAGGAAGCTGAGGCAAAAGAATGACTTGAACCTGGTAGGTGGAGGTTATAGTGAGCCAAGATCATGCCACTGCACTCCAGCCTGGGCGACAGAGTAAGGCTCTATCTCAAAATAAATAAATAAATAAATTTTAAATTAAGGTATGCACATTGTATTTTTATACATAATACTATTGCATACTTAATAGACTACAGGATAGTATAAACATAACTTTTATATGCACTGGGAAACCAAAAAATTCATGGAACTTACTTTATTATGATATTTGCTTTATTGCAATAGTCTACAACTGAACCTGCAATATCTGTGAGGTAGGCCTGTATATGTTTTCCTGATTTTTCTTACTGTCTGTGTCTCTCACTGGACTGAAGACTCCATGGGGCCAGGATTTTGGTTTACTTTGATCACTGCTATATCCCTGGTGTCTTCAATAGTGTCTGGCACAGAGTCTGTGCCCCACTAAATATCCGCCAAATGAATTAAATGTATGACCTGGGTATGTGAATTTTTTTATGTGCATAAAATATAAATGAGTGAAATGGGCAACTGCCCCCTGGCCTGAGGGTTGGGGGAACGGTGGGTGTTGGTGGAGCTGGGTGACCTGCAGAGAGCAGCTCTCCTTTGTCTGATGGGGCAGACACTCCTCAGCCCTGGCCAACTCTTGTCACAGGGAATCTGGGCCATATTGTCAGATTGTAAAGTATTTTTTTTTTTAAAGAAAAGCTAGAAAATAAAATTTAAATAAAGTAAAATCACCTGATTTTGTTTTGTTTTGTTTTGGAAATGGGGTTTCACTCTTGTTGCCCAGGCTAGAGTGCAGTGGCACAGTCTCAGCTCACTGCAACCTCTGCCTCTCAGGTTCAAGTGATTCTCCTGTCTCAGCCTCCCAAGTAGCTGGGATTACAGGTGCCCGCCACAATGCCCGGCTAATTTTTGTATTTTTAGTCGAGATGGGGTTTCACCATGTTGGCCAGGCTGGTCTTGAACTTCTGACCTTAGGTGATCCACCCGCCTTGGCCTCCCAAAGTGCTGGAATTACAGGCGTTAGCCACGGCGCCTGGCCAAATCACCTGATTTTTAAATATTAGTAACCAAGTCATATTTTCACCAAGACCTTGTGTAGGTCAGATAAAAACATCTGTGAGTCAGATGACAGGTGGGTACCCAGGATGAGACCTCTGCGGTAGATATTCCACCTTGAAAATTCTCTTCTGTCCTATTCTAGCCTATTCTAAAATTCTATACTTCCATTAAATTGTTTCCACATGTCCCACTATAGTGGGAAGAATATTGACTAATCAAACATAAATCAAAGTATGTCTTAAACGGTAAAGATGGGGCCAACTTATTTGTCTCCCGGAACTGACAGGGGTAAGTTTGCTCCCTAGAAAACCCAGCTGCCTCTTTAATAGCACAGAGAAAACTGACGCGCAATGTGGACAGATTGGTTGAAGGAGCGAGGTGACGGGACTCCTGTCACATTATTTATCAGGTTTCTAGAATGTAGAAGATTTCCTCCGTGCAAGATAGCAACTCCACTGGGCCCTAGCTCTGTTCTTATTGGGTGGCTTGCAGAAAAATAATCCCTTCTTTTCTACTCTGTCACTCCAAATTTCATTTTGTGCAGTGCATTTTATTCTCACATCATGGTTTCTGCTGCTTGGCTGCTATTAACAATCCTTAATGCATGTATTTGATAACTTGTGAAATGTCCCAGCAAGTCCACTGGGATCTGTAAAGGACTGTGATGAAACCATGGCTGAAACAAACAGGAAAATGTCCAACAAATGGAATTGCTCTGATGACCTCCAATCCCAGGGCCACCGTGATGAATGACGCTCTTTTGCCAATTACATGGGCTGTAATTGGACCCCTTCCTGCTGTGGAACAAGTTATTTTATGACTGTAATATGGTGTATGATATGGAAATATGGGCCTTGGGACGCATTGGGAACTGTAAGTTCCTGGACAGGGTCAGACAATAAGAGGTGAGAGAGAGAGGAGCCAGGAAATGCTGGTATGCACTAACGCAGAAGTAAAAAGAGTGCTGGGGAAAAGAGGGGTAAGAGGCAAGAAAGAGCAGTCATCATGGCCGGTGGCAAGAATCACTATGGAGGAGCACAGAGAACTCTGGCGGGAGACTCACAAGACCTTGGTTGAAATATCAGCTCCATTGTTTTTGGATTTTTTTTTTTTAATTATTATTATCAGCTACGTGTGACTATGGGCAAGTTCCTAAATCTGAGACTCAGTTCCATCATCTATAACATGGAACTAGTAGAGCCTTTCCTCCCAGGGTTGACATGAAAAGCAAATGAACCAATGGATGTGTGATGCCAGGTGCAGACTAGAGCTGCAGCCCAGATCCTGGGCCTCACAATCTCCAGGTATAAAATGATAACTGGGATTGAGCCAGACCAAGGGTGTAAACTCAAACGCTGACAGTCTTGAGACAGACAACCTTAAGGAGCCAGAGAGAAAACTGCTGCATGCTGATGACCACTTCAGTCTGACTGGAGCCTGTTAGCCCTGCTGCGTGCTCTTCAGCACTTTCAAGAGAAGCCTCAGCCCTGATCTCAAGGTGAGGCCTCCTGACTCATAAATGTGGGCACCTAACTCCCACTCCCTGTTAAAAATACATTGCCTGGGCCACCAGTGTGTAGCAGGCCATACAAAACTCAGATCATTCCAGCCCATGCACCACCATTTTGCAACCTCTAAACAGAGGATTTAGAAGGGCTGTAGAAGGATTTTTTATCAAGGCCTGGGTAAATAACTCTGGGTTCAGATGACCATAGGGAATGTAATTTTGACTCAGAACCCAAGCTGTGCCTGTAACTCAACAGAAAAGTCAGAAAACTTTGGTGACCCAAATCTGGGATTCAGAAAAGGTCCATTCTTTGTAGAATATGGGGAGAACCAAAAAAGCCAGACATACATCAAATAAGTGGTTTTTCTACCCCCAACCAATTGCATCAGAATCTCTTGTGGTGATGCTGGGGTATTGGTATTTTTAAAGGCTCCCCAGGACAGGCACAGTGGCTCATGCCTGTAATCCTAGCACTTTGGGAGGCCGAGGCGGGTGGATTACCTGAGGTCAGGAGTTCGAGACCAGCCTGGCCAATGTGGTAAAACCCCATCTCTATTAAAAAAGTACAAAAAAAAAAATTAGTTGGGTGTGGTGGTGGGCACCTGTAATCCCAGCCACTCAGGAGGCTGAGGCAGGAGAATCACTTGAACCCAGGAGGCGGAGGTTGCAGTAAGCCGAGATTGCGCCATCACACTCCAACCTGAGTGACAGAGTGAGACTCCATCTCAAAAAATAAAAGGCTCCCCAAAAGTTCCTTGAGAGCCTGAATGATGCAGCCATGATTGTGACAAACATGATAACATTTTGAAAAGGTAATCTGGGCTTACATGGAATAATAATTCTAATTTTTCTTGAAATACATATTCTGTGAAATAAACAAGGAAATTCGTTCTCTAAGAACTTATTTTGTTTTGTAGTCTCATCCCTCAAATTGCAGAATAATAAAAATACCTGCCTTCCCCACCTAACTCATCAACATCTTCACCTATATAAACAAATTAACGCATGTGTACCTATGAGATCAGTATGTAGAATAGAAAGTTTTGTTGCTGTTGCTGCTAGAGAATTGCATTTATGATGGCTATCAATTTTTAACTATGGAGAGTTGCAAGTACGTTGATTGGTAAATTAAACTTGGCCACACATTATTTGAAGCTCCTTTCCTGAAGGGCTGGAGGCCGTTTCCACACTCCTGGAAGTTGGGCTGGGCTTGTGACTTGCTTTGACCAATAGAGTGTGATGAAAGTGATCTGTGACTTCAGAGCTCAGGCTTCAAGGGACTTTGCAGCCTCCATTCTCGTGTTCTTGGAACCCAGCTGCCATGTGTGGAAGCTGCACTATCCTGCTGGAGTGGCCAGAGAGGAGAAGCAAGTTGCTCTCATGGACAGCCCAGCTGTCAGACTCATGAGCAGGGCTGTCTGGGACCAGCCAGTCACCAGCTGACTTGCCAACTGAGATCTGCCAACAGATTGCAAATGCAAAGTCGGCCTGACTGACACCATATGGGGAGGAGATGGGCTGTCTCAGCTGAGCCCAGTCCAAATTATTGACCCCCAAAATTGTGAGCAAATAAATAATGGTCATTTTAAACCACTCCATTTCAAGGGTGGTTTGTTACATAGCAAAAGATCGCTGATACACCTTGCCTGTCTTTTAGGCATTTCTTTAATCATGGGGAAACTTTCAGAAAGTTGAGCAAATACTCATTCATTACTTTCTGGGAGGCCCAGAAGTTAGTGCAATATTTCAAAAGGAATACTTACTGTTTGGATCTATTTATGCTTTGAATAATGGATAGGCATCTGAAGGAGGGAAGGGAGGTGCTGAGGTCTGGGGAGGATTTAGAAATCTCTGGATGGAATTGGATAGTGTTGGCTGGGTGTGGTGGCTCATGCCTGTAATCCCAGCACCTTGGGAGGCCAAGGTGGGAGGGTCCTTTGAGGCCAGGAGTTTAAGACCAGCTTGGGCAACATAGTGAGACCCTGTCTCTATAAATTTTTCTTTTAAAAATTGCTGGGATGGCCGGGCGCGGTGGCTCAAGCCTGTAATCCCAGCACTTTGGGAGGCCGAGATGGGCGGATCACGAGGTCAGGAGATCGAGACCATGCTGGCTAACACGGTGAAACCCCGTCTCTACTAAAAAATACAAAAAATTAGCCGGGCGAGGTGGTGGGCGCCTGTAGTCCCAGCTACTTGGGAGGCTGAGGCAGGAGAATGGCGTGAACCCAGGTGGCAGAGCTTGCAGTGAGCTGAGATCCGGCCACTGCACTCCAGCCTGGGCGACAGAGCGAGACTCCGTCTCAAAAAAAAAAAAAAAAATTGCTGGGCATGGTGGCACATGCCTGTAGTTCCAGTGACGCGGAAGGCTGAGGTGGGAAGATTGCTTGAGCCCAGGAGTTCAAAGCTGCAGTGAGCCATGATCACACCACTTCACTCCAGTCTGGGTGATACAGAAAGACCCTGTCTTTTTTTTTTTTTTTTTAAAGGAAGAATTAGATAGTGCTGTTTAGTCCGTTTGGATGACTATAACAAAATACCATCAGCTGAGTGGCTTATAAACAACAAAAATTTATTTCTGATCGTTCTGGAGGCTGGAATGGCCAAGATCAAGACACCAGTGGATGCTGTATCTGGTGAGGGTCAACTTTATGGTTCATAGATGGTGTCTTCTCACTGTGTCCTCATATGGCAGAAAGAGCAAGGGATCTCGCTAAGGCCTCTTCCAAGGGCACTAATCCCATTCATGAAGACTCTTCATGGCCTAATCTCCTCCTAAAATTCCCATTTACTATTACCATCAGTTTGGGAGTCAGGATTTCAATATATAAATTTTAAGGGTACTCAAACATTCAGACATTAGCAAGTAGGATGTTTTCAGCTATAAAAGCAAAATAAACAAGCAAAAGATTTTTGGAAAAAATATGGACACTTATCTTGCTTAAGAAGTTGGGAAGTAAGTGAATACAGGGTTAGTATAGTAGCTAAAGTTTCTGGGCTGCAACCCTTTTTTGGCCTTCCCACCTATAGTGAGTCAATGTTTTTTCTCATGGTCTCAAGATGACAGTTGCAGCTCCAACTTGCCTTACAATGACATTCCACCTTCCTAAAGGGGAAAGTGGTGGGAAAGAAGGTTCTACTTCCATGTGGCTCTATTTATAAGAGAAGAAAATTTTTCTAGGAGTTTCTTAGCAGTCTTTTTCTCATGCTTCATTGACCAAAGTGAGATTACTTGGCCACCCTACTGCAAAGGAGGCTGGGAAAGTAGCCATGTGCTCTTTCCAGTCCCTGTTGTGAGAGGTGGGCTCTGCCTTAAGCAAAAAAAGGGTAAAGATGGCTGTTAGAAAGCTACACACAGAGGCAGAGCTGGCCTTTGCCCTCTTCCAGAGGACAGGTGCAGAGAGGCATGAGTGCCTTAGGGTCCCAAGGTCGTGTGGTCAAGCCAGGGGTCTATTTGGGTTGCATAACAAACATGATATACAGAACACATAAATATGTCCCCAAATTATCCAAGATCTTAGATCTGTGGAAAGTGACTTAAAAAGGTGAAATATTTCAATGTTCTGACAAGACATCAAGACAGATATTTCACAGCCATTTGCCTTTTGTATGAAGTGCTTATTCTGAAGTTACTCTAATCATAACACAGAAACTTTTTGCTGTTATAGTGAATAGACATTGCGCATTTGCAGAACTGGCTGACTACATTAGCAGAATGGAAGGTGGTTGTGATGGTCTGAGTGGAAAATTCCCCTTAATCCATTGTGTCTTGGTGGCAGGAAGTCAGAGACAAAGGAGCTTTCTCTGTGGATGTTTTAGGAGGTTGAGTCAAAACCAAGATGGTGGCCAAAGTAATTTCTACACCTTAAAGGGTTAGAGAGGAACATAATTCTCTGCATCTTTCAAAGTAATGCCTGCTTCATGCTACCTGTTAATGGAGTTGAGAGTGGATTTGAAGCCTGAGGGAGGCAGGTAATTGTTGCATTCCTCATTTCTATCAGACCTGCTTTACGCTACCAGGGTGGTAGTGGTCTCCCAGGCTGGCTTGAGACTCGATCTTTTCAAACCAACTCTTCTAATTTGCTTCAGACTATTTCTCTGTTCTTTTAAAAAGTAAGTTGGTAAAGCTTCACAAATCACCTATTAAATTTGAGTTGTTTTGTTTTTTACCTAAGGTAATTTGTTGACTTTTTTCTTTCCTTTTCCTTGTTTTTGCAGGGTGGGGAGGTGTGGGGATGGAGTCTCACTCTGTAGCCCAAGCTGGAGTGCAGTGGTGCGATCTTGCCTCACTGCAACCTCTGCCTCCCGGGTTCAAGCGATTCTCGTGCCTCAGCCTCCTGAGTAGCTGGGATCACAAGCACTAATCTTTTGGATTTACTTGACTCTTTGGACTCTTCTTGACTGCTTTGTATGTGACACTCAGTATCTGGAATTGTTCTAATGGTTTCCCCAGATAGCATGTAGCTAAGGATCCAAATGTCCAGTCCTGTGAGACATTAGCAGCTCACTGAAGTCTGACTGGGAGCTGAAACCTTAACTAGTTTGACCATGCAGTGGCCAATTCAATAGTTTGCTTTAAAAAAAAAATTCCTTGTTCTTAAAATTTAAGAAATATGGACTAGTTAGAAAGTAAAATATAAATAATTTATAATTGTTATCAGAGATAACTCTCCTTTCCATTTTGGTGAATATCCTAATCTTTGTGGGGGAAATAGTATATGTATATACTATACATATATATGCATAAATATTATATATGTATAATTACCCCTCAAAAAAATATATGGAAATTTATTATATATACAGTATTTAAAAAATGGAATCACATTGAACATACTGTTCTATAATGAATTTTTTATTTCATTTTTTATTTAATGATATCTCATGAACTTTTCCCATGAACATTTTTTCTTGTGAATGTTTATTCCCTAACAAGATTTTTAAATTTATTATGCCATCATGTATTTAATTAATCTTTCATTTTAAGACATTTACATTGTTTTCACTTTTTCTATTATAAGCAATGCTATGATATAAATAGCCATGGGGCTAAATATTCAAATAATCATATTTTAGAGTACATTCTTTACAGTGGAGTCAATTGTTTGCTAATAAACTGCCTCCTGGTACTGACCCAGAAGTGCTATGGGGTGGCATGTGTAGGGTGTGGCCAGGTGCCAGTGGTTTTGGGGCATTTGTTATAGGGTGTGCAATGGAGATGCTGGGCACAGGGAGACTGCATGAACTCTTCCAATGAGGTCAGTTTGAGAAACTCAACACTTGACAAATAGGGGTTATGTATGTCTCTAAAGCAAATTCTGCCAAATTAATTTCTGTTCAGTGACACAGACCCACTTGGCCTTGGCTTTGGACTGCAGTGACCAGCAGAACAAAGTTATATGGGGTCAAGTATACATTCCCCTCCCCATCCCCAATAGTCTCAAATGCTTGGTTGAAGGAGAAAGAAGAAATTGTGATGGAGCAAGAGCTGGAAGATTTACTGCTCTAAAGATATGTGATATGGTGATATGGTTTGGCCCTGTGTCCCCACCCAAATCTCATCTTGAATTGTACTCCCATAATTCCCACGTGTTGTGGGAGGGAGCCGGTAGCAGTTAATTGAACCATGGGGGCGGTTTCCCCCATACTGTTCTTATGGTAGTGAATGGTCTCACGAGATCTAATGGTTTGATATGAGGAAACACACTTTGCTTGGTTCTCATTCTCTTCTCTTGTCTGCCACCATGTGAGACGTTCGTTTCACCTTCCACCATGATTGTGAGGTCTCCCCAGCCATGTGGAACTGTGAGTCCAATTAAACCTCTTTCTTTTGTAAATTGCCCAGTCTCAGGTATGTCTTTATCAGCAGCGTGAAAACAGACTAATACACTGGGTCACATTTTTGCTTACAAGTCTAGCCTCTGTTTTGTGATTTCAGGATTATAATCTAGGATCCATGAATTTAAGAAGTCAGTAACTGATAAAATAAAATAGAAACTCAGCCAAGGTGGTGGTGAATTCTGGTCCTAATTATTACTTTGCTGAAATGTTTATCTTTCGTACCTTCCCAACTTTAACCACTGTTTGCTTTTTTGTGCCCCTTTCTCTGTCATATGTTCTAATATAATATATAATTTTGCTGGATAAACACTAGGGGCATTTGATAGAAATGGATAAAATTAAGTTAATAATTAGCCTAGTTCTCTGACTACAAGTATGGGTGTGGGAGTTAATAGTAACTTTTAAATTTCTCTTTATACGTTTTCAAATCATATATATGTATTTGAAATGTGCACTCCCTCCACCCCTCCTTCTCCTTTTTTTTTTTGAGCTCTCAGGAGGATTTAAGGTGATGTGAAGTAATGACAGGCTTGAAAACTCCCAAACTAAACCGGCCTGCTGTGGGTCCCACTTTGCTGTCTTCTGGTTGGAGGGTCTTGGCTTAGTTATTTAATTCCTCTAATCTTCAGCTTCTTTATCTTAAAATAAGTATTTCATTAGTTTCTTTAATATGTGAAACGGACTCTGGTTAATTTAAGCAAGAAAAAGATTTACAGGAATGATACTGGGAAGCTCATGAAATGGAAGAAAGAGCTGAAGAATGGAATCTTTGTAAGGGCTGAGTCAGGGATTCTATCCAGGGAGAGCAGACTACAAATGCCCTAGGCCCTGACCTGTCTCCAGCCCCTGGAGGAGGAACCTCATTGGCTGGCATTGAGTCAGCACATCCTCCTCTGGCCTCTCCTCTCCCTAGAGGGGTGTTACTGGGCAGTTTGATTGGCAGTTCCACTAGAGTCACATGAAATACAGAAAGGACACTTCCTTAACACCAAGGAGACTATTATCAGAGGAAGGCATATACGAAACTCAGAATAACACCTCACAGCTCTTAGGAAGATCTGGATACTACACCTAAGGTACCTCAACAAACAACAGCTATTGTGGTCATTATTTCTATCAGAAGTTAAGCCCAAGGTTACCCATTGGGTTAGTATGAGAGTAAGAAGAGAAATGAAGTGTTTTTTTTTTTTTCTTTTGAGGTCAGTGCATTCTCTTCACACAACATTTTACTAAGAAGTAGATTGTGCCCCTTCTCAGGCAGACTGAATCAGAATCTCTTTGGAGAGGGTCCCGGGACTCCCCCTCTTTAACAAGGAACCCAGGCAAACTTTGTGCACACTAGTTTTGAGACCCAGAGCCGTTACTGAGTGGGTGGGAGAATTTGACTACCTGCTGAGATAGCATTTTCAAAGGTGAGATTTTTCTCTACCACTGTAGTTACAGAGGGCCTGTGTTTTGCTTGAAGGAGTAAAACAACCTAATCAGACAGATTGGTCTATAAGCTGTGACTCACAACACTGGCTGCACATGAGAATCACCTGGGGGGCATTGATAACATACTGGTACCTGGGATCCATCATGAAGAGCCCCAGTGTGACTGTTTCCCACCAGCAACCAGAGGTTTTCAATGTGCTCCCAGGCTGGGAACTATGGAGAGACGCTTTTCAAGCCAGTCGGGAAGCCCAGTGGCCTTGCCCTTCTGGGAAATGGCTAAGGATGCTGTGGTTTCAAAGCATGTGCACGTCAATGACCTTGTTTGATCCTAGGGCAGATGGGGGCATGTAGTGATCTCCTGCTCCTGATTTTACAGATGCAGAAACTGACTGCTCCGTAAGATTCATTGACTGCAGAGCTGAGAAAAGACAGTGTGAGAACCGTTCTTCCAGCCTGAGGCTCATATTTCCATCCTCTTCCCTCTCAGAGACTGGGGGAGCATCCATATTTTCCAAACTTTCTTTCCATTACAGGTTCAAGGAAACCTAAACATGAGCCCCTACACCCCTCACCAGAGAGCTTATGTGAGAATTCTTACTCTTCAGGGCCTTCAGCCACTTTCTGGGAGGTCTTCTAAGTCATTTCTGTCCCTCATGCATTAATTTAGCCACCAGCGTCCTGAGTGTCGTGCCTTCCGGGAATTAAGGGAGTGAGGGCAGCAAGTGTAACGACACTGTCCCTGCCAGCATCCTGCCAGCTGGGCTCATCTTCTGAAGGAACATTGCCGAAGGAGCTGTGAACTCTGCTGCAAACGGAGCCTGCCTTAGAGTTCTCTTCCTTCCACGCAACATCAGACCAAGTGCTAAGCACAGTCAATACTCCATGATTAGACACAGTGAGAATCTTCTCACCCTCTGACCTCTCCCACATCTGCCTTCTCGTGACCACCTTTTAAAGCTTATTTTTTCATTAAAAAACTAATATATAGTCACCAAAGGAAACACAGAAGTACAGAAAATGAGATATAGGAAAAAACCACGTGATTATAAGTATTTATTACAAACACTATGTATCTACTAAACTTATCTTCTGTTATCTGTATGACAGTCAGCCCTTCACATGAGGAGCTTCAGAGCCTGAGTTCTTACCCCGCTCCACCTTCCCTTCCATAGCCACCAGGAAAGCACAAGGCCCCTGCTAAGGTGTGAGGTACTTCCTTCTGGACTTCTTTCCTGTTTTCCACCTGTGCAAACTGTTTGGGTGAGGGAGAAAGGACAAGATGGAGGAAGGTGAACAAGAAGGCACAATCCATGTTGCTTCCTGGTTCTTCCTCACCAACTTTCCCACGCGCGGGAACACCAGGATGATGCAGATCAACCGAGCATGCGCCAGGTGACGCCAATCCGAAGAGATCGAAACTTACCCGGCCACGCCTATGGAGACGTCCCTATCACGCCCTTATCCCGCCCACTGCCCTCCCCCTTCCAGTACCAGTGCACAAAAGTCCACCGCTGGCAGGCGCTGGCGTGACTTCTTTGGCCCCCGCATTCGTGGACTGGAAAACCTCACCCCAGAGCACCGGCGCGACTTCCCTGGCCCTTTCCCGCGGACCAGTGAACCTCGCTTGAGAGGGCGTGTATATTTGCAAATAAAAGGGCTGCCACTTTCTTCGCTCGTTTTGGCCTTTATTGATATTTAGTCTTTGCGTCTATTAATAATAGTAATAGAGAAACAAAACACAAAGCTCTTGTTCCCTGAAGGAGGGAAGCATTGGATATTTCTGGGTCTTTGCTCTGCTAGGCTTGGCATGAAGAGTAATTCCCCGTTCTGCCCATCGGCTCTGCTATCAAGGCACAGCCCAAAGATAACCTCTCTGTTACGGGCTGAATTATGTCTCCTCCAAAATTTAGGTGTTGGAACTTAATGGTCAATATGATGATATTGAGAGGTGGGGTCTTTAAGCGGTAATTAGGCCAGGTGGGGGGGTCTTTAAGCTGTAATTAGACCAGGTGGGGGTGTTTAAGAGGTAATTAGGTCATGATGACTTCTCTCCTCGTGAATGGGATTAGGTGCCCTTATAAAAGGGCACGGTGGAGGGAGCTGGTCCTTTTTGTCCGTCTTCTGACACGTAAGGAAGTAGCATTCCTCTGGAGGACGCAGCATTCAAGCTGCCATCTTGGAAGCAGAGACTGGATCCTTACCAGTCAAGCAACGTTCCAGGGCCTTGATCTTGGACTTCCCAGCCTTCATAACTGTAAGAAAACAAATTTCTGTTCTTTATAAATGTCTCTGTCTTAGATATTTTGTCATAATGGCATAATTGGACTAAGATAGGGCCTTTGAAGAGTTAAGTTAAAATAATGCTGTTAGGTTGGGTGCTAATACAATCTGACCGGTGTCCTTTTAAGAAGAGGAAATTTGGACACACACACATATCAGGGATGTGCCTGCACAGATGATAGGCTATGTGAGAACACAGCAAGAAGGTGTCATCAGCAAACCAAGGAGAGAGGTCTCAGAAGAAACCAAACCTACTGACACCTTGACTTTGGACTTCGAAACCTCCAGAAGTCTCAGAAAATAAACGTCTGTTGTTTAAGCCGCCAAGTCTGTCATGGCAGCCTGGGCAAACTGATACACCCTCTGGATCCTTCTAACACCGGCCCTGCTCCTGGGCAGAGGTGATACCTTTTCCTTGGTGCACTCAGCTTGTCCCCTTTATTTCACAGTTTTCCCATTTGTCACCCCCTCTTTGTAATAAGCTCTTTGAGGGCCAAGCCTGACTCATTTCTGCATTCTCAGCATCTATCACAGCACTGAGTGTATGCCACACTTGGGAAAACATATTTGAATGAATGAGGGAATGAATGAATGAGCAACAGACTGCTTTAAGCTCTTGCCTGGTATCCTGGCTCCTACAAGGGGTCCAACAGCTGCTTGTGGGTAGGTGGACTCATGCACGTGGCAGATGTTCAGGGAAGCATTCAGGGACTCCAGACATGGAGAGAGGTCGGGCAGATGGGCAGGACGCAGGGATGATGGTCCAGCTCCCCACCCACCGCACCCCCTCCTGCTGACTCACATGCCTTGGAGCAGTCCTGTGCTTCACAGCCTGCCAGCCTAGCCCCCGGCTCCCAGCCCTCCCTTCCGCCTCCACCAGCCACTTAATCACATGCAGAAGATGTAAATTCCCTGAGGCCCTGTTGTGTGGTCCTCTCTTCAAAGGCTGTCTCCCACCCCAGTTTCTGGAAGTCCCTTTGGAGGGTCTGACAGACGGTCTTCCTTTCCCACCCCTCCAGCTGGACAGGCTCTGGGAACAGAAGGAGTTTTCTGGGAACAGACTGGGGAGGAGGAGCCAGGAACATTGACAAAGGCACAAGTTGGGGCTTTCTGTGCTCTGAGCTTGCTGTCCAAGCAGGGATCTTTGCTGCCCCTGTAGTGGTCCACGGGCAACAGTGAAAGCAAAGAGATTGCTCATGGTGTAGTGTTTGCCTGGCCCACTCTGGGATTCAGGCCTGTTGGTGGACAGCCTCTTTGAATAGGAAACCCTCTGAAGGAAACAGTTCTAAGTGAGAAAGAAGCCAGGCAAACAAGCCTGGCCCAGGATCAAAGCTATGGGCCTTAGAGGGTGGGCTCAGCTTGAAGACGGGCTGCATCTATCTACTGGGTCAATGCCATGAGCAGGGCTGCAGGGACCAGGCCAGGCTTAGCATGATACAGGGAGAGGGCAGCATCCCCTACTTCCAGAATCTGGCCCTTGGGCACTCTGGGGGCTCCTGCAGCGCTGAGAGGTCTCAAACTGCAGTGGCAGGATGTGTTGGCTGGCAGAGCCGGATGTGCTCCAGGGAAGGCGGGAGGTTGCCTGGGAGCCAGGACCGACTTCTCCAGCAGGCAGTGTCTGGAGCCCATGACACTTGTGGGGCCCATAATAATGCCTCACTTTCTTTCAAAATCAGGAAGGAAACCAAACCTACAACCTGAACTTTTAAGGCACAGAATGTCTCATATCATTCTATTTATGTGAAATATCCAAGTTAGGCAAATGCAAAGAGACAAAGTAGCTTAATGTCTGCCAGGTGCTGGGAGAAGAGAGGTGTGAGGAGTGACTCCTAAGAGGCTCAGGGTATCTTTCTGGAGGGATGAAAATGTCTGGAATTTGTGGTGAGGGTTGCACAACCTTGTGAATACACTAAAACTCCAGAATTGTATGCTTCAAAAGGGTCAATTTTGTGTGGTGTGTCTTTTCTCAGTAAAGCTGTTACTTGTGAAAGATGAGATTCATGGACAGAGGAAAACAGAGCAACAGTACAATATGCAATCTTTAGCCCAATGAACAAGAAATGTATTTAAACGAACACAAAGATGAGATGGTTAGACAAAATTAAAACTGGGAAAAAGTGTTCATCTGGTGTACAAACTGTTGGTGGCTTTCTGGAATGCTGAGCTAAAGGGAATTTAAGTCTGCATGATTCTTTTTTAGACTCAAAAAGAACAAGCTGTGTGATCAATTAGTGATGCCTGCCCTGGGCACAGGAGAGGAAGGAGGAGGTACAGGTGGCAAGTATTTGCCATCCTTGACTGGATGATCTCTGTGGTCCCTCCCCCAAATCAAGCTCCCTCATCTGAGTCACTCTGACATGGAGCGGGTGGGGAGATGTGGGCCGCAGGGAGTGGGGTTAGAAGAGGAGGGAGGATGGAATAAGGCAGAGGCCTTTTTATATCCGACAGATGAGACAGAGAACTCTCCTTGGAGAAGAGGCAGCGGAGCCAGCTATTTAGAACAACCCTTCCTGGCGCAGACACTCATTAAAATACGTGCATCGCTAGCACGCTTCTTTTTCCAGTGGGGCTTAGCAATTAAGATCCTCCGTCGCTTCTCAGTGTGTAAAGAGACTCGCTCTGGGCGGCAAAGAAAAATACATTTGTCATTGGAATGACAGCCACAACTGCCAAAGCCATTTTTATTGGTGGCAGTGGAGCTGGCCTTATGCCTTCTGGGAAAAATAATGAATATTAGAGGTTCTGTTTACAAATATGCACCTTTCACTCGTTTCTCTCATGGCTCAGCAATTTTTCAACAGGACAGGTTTCCTGGAAACACTGCACACGGCCAAAAGATGATAAAATGTGGTATTCAGAGAGATGCCTGGGGCTCTGTTTAACTGGGTAATTGGGTGTAGACTTGGAAAGGTCAACCTCCTGCAGCCAAATTGCCCCAGGTGTTGTTCTAGAAGGAGACTCTGGTTAAGTAATCAGGGCTAAAGGTGTTCCTCCTTTCACCTGCTTCCCAAGGGGACACCTTTTACAAACCCCCTACCGACCTTAATTCAAGCAAATCTTGAGCTCACTTATCTGCACAAACCTTTCCAGAAAGAGCCCAATGTGTGAGAATCATTTCCCCCATCCCTTTGCTGTTTGAAGCTCAAACTGCTTTCTCTCCTGGACTCACTAATATAGTTAAACCCTCGAACTGCTAATGAGATCAAAGTGATCAGCTGTCAGTTCCCAAGTGAAATTGATCAGCAATTGTCTCAGGCTAAGGAAAGAAAATGCTTCCCATGACAGCCTGCAGACTTCTCTGATCCTGTTTGTGCTCCTTTTTATCATCTATGAAATTTATTTTAGGCACTATTGCCTCTACAGGATTATCTGTAGAGCGTCATGGCAGGTGCTGTCCACATGTCCACTTTAGAAAGCCCAGAGCAACTATTATCAAAAACCGAGCTCAGGGATGAAGGCACAACATTCAGAGTTTGTTGCAGCTGTGATTCGTTTAAGAACTAAATACTCCTGGCCAGGTGCAGTAGCTCACCTGTAATTCCAGCACTTTGGGAGGCTGAGGCAGGCGGATCACTTGAGGTAGGCAGGTCACCTGAGGTCAGGAGTTTCAGACTAGCCTGGCCAACATGTTGAAACGCCATCTCTATAAAAATACAAAAATTAACTGGATGTGGTGGCATCTACATGTAGTCCCTACTTCTCAGGAGACTGAGGCAGGAGAATCACTTGAATCTTTTTTTTTTTTTTTTTTTTTTTTTTTTGAGACAGTCTCATTCTGTCACCCAAGCTAGAGTGCAGCAGTAGCACTATCTTGGCTAACTGCAAACTTAGCCTCCCGATTCAAGTGATCCTCGTGCCTCAGCCTCCCAAGTAGCTGGGATTACAGGTATGTGCCATCACACCTGGCTAATTTTTGTATTTTTACTAGAGATGGGGTTTCGCCATGTTGGCCAAGCTGGTCTCGAACTCCTGGTCTCAAGGGATCCACCTGCCTGGGTCTCCCAAAGTGCTGGGATTACAGGTGTGAGCCATGGGGCCCAGCCAAAACTAACCATTTTAAAGCATGCAATTTAATGGCATTTAGTACATTCAGAATGTTGCTCAGCCATCATCTCTCTAGTTCCAAAACATTTTCCTCACTTCCAAAAAAGATCTTGTCCCCATGAAATAGTCACTCCACATTCCTTTCATTCCTTTCACTGAGCATCAGGTTTTCAAGGTTCATCCACATTTCAGAACTTTATTCCTTTTTGAACTAAACAATACTCCATGGTAAGGACCTACCACATTTTGTTTATCCATCCATCTGGTGATGGACATTAGACTGTCCACTTTTTAGCTGGTAGAAGGAATGCTCCTGTGAACATTTGTGTAGAAGTTTCTATCTGGACATTTTTCATTTTTCTTGGACAGATACCTAGGGGTGCAATTTCTGAGTCCTATGGTGACTCTAAGTTTAACTTTTTGAGAAACTGCTGCTATTTTCCAAAGGGGCTTCACCATTTTCCATTCTCACGAGCAGTATGAGGGTTTGACATCCACATCCTCTCAACACTTATTGTCTGTCTTTTTATTGCAGCCATCTTAGTGGGTGCGAAGTGGCAGTCCTCTCATTTTAAGAATGAATAAGCTGAGGGCAGAGAGGAGCTGTGACCTGTTCAGCATCATGTGTCAGAGTCAGGCTCTGTAACTCCCAATCTGATGCATGTTCCCATCAGAACAGGCATCCTTTCTCAACATTAAGAGAGGAGCAAAGGCAGAGCAGTAAGTGAGGCTGCAGTGAAGCCAGGCTTCCCTCACCAGCTATTATGATAGAACTCGAGCGCTCACCATGAGTGGAGGGCAGCAGCAGTGGGCCTCGCAGGAGGGGGTTCCCACCACCCCGGGGGCAGTCTGGCTGGGGTTTTCCCAGGCCCTTGCAGGCCTCACTTTACTTTCTAAACTTTCCTTTGATGGCAGAGAGCTTCAGCAGTGACATAAATTGACTTTACCTACACGTGATTGAGAAGATATTCAAAGTTAGTCATAGTTTTACACATTGGAGGTAAAATAAGACAGGAGGTAAATATGATGGGGCTGAAATTCAACATACAAACATATAGTCTCAATATGATTCTGTCAAGTGTTGACAACAGAGTAGAGGTAGGGCACAAAGGGAGCACAGATAAGGGGCTCCAACCCAGTCTGGAAAAGGGGAGCAGGAGCTGAAGGTTGAAGGCCTTAGAGTGATGGTGGGAAACGTAGCAGGCCTACTGTGCAGACAGGTGGGTGAAGTATACAAGCAACTTCTCAGGGAAGGGAGGGAATGGCTTGAAAGTCAAGTAGCAAGTCCAACAGCCCAAGGCTGCGGTGCCTTGTTGGGTCTCGACAGAGCTTTGCACAGCTGAAAAAGCATTCCCAGCAGTGGGCCTATCAGCTTCATTTGTCCCGGGCCTAAAAGCAACCCAGCACATAGAATGCAAGCTGAGGATTTTTGCACAAGTGCTAAGAGGTGGAGTGAGAAAGGCGAGCATGGACTAGCTGAGAAAATAACCCTCACAGCCACAAATCAAGCTCTGTGCTTGAATGTGTACTTTTTGGAAAGTATGAGGTATCAGGCTGGCTTTGTTGGTAACTCCTCCCCCACATGCAGCATGACTATTTTTCAGTTATGAAGGAAATATTATATCCCAAACAGCCCTACCAATAAAGCCTATTTTGATTCATCTTTTCCATCTTGGTTTGCATAACGCACCTTTTTTTTTTTAACATCAGTGTGGTTTCTGCCCAGGTAGGCCTCAGCAAATGTGTGAAATAGCTGAGGTTTCTTCCTCAGACCATGTAAAGCTACTGTAACTCCACCTCCTCCTGATAGAGTGGAGAGTGATATATACAGGTGTAATGTGCCCTAGGTGCTGTTACTGTAAAGTTGAATACATTTCTAATTTTAGACTTTGGTTTTAAACTCTTGACTCTTGCAAGTTGTGTTTCCAGTGCTTTGCGCTGGTAGAGATATCTACCGAGTTCACTTTGAGGGTCTTTTATATGAAAATACAAGAGATCTGTTGACTAGTGACCGTGGCATGCAAACATGAATGTTTGCAGTAAATTTCAGCTGATATTCAACGTTATAATTTCTAGTGTAAGAATTCTGGCAGGCTCTAGAATTTATACCTAGGAACATGTAGGAATGGTAATTTTTGAGTCATAAGAGGGTGAGAGAGTAGGAACCTGTCTAAAGATTTTAACATAAATTGGTTAGATTATATATTACCGATTGATGAAGAAATATTTCTTAAGACATTTAGTCACATTTTAAATAAGTAAGGAGATGGTAATTGTTCATATCACAGAATGTTATCATTTTTAAAAATTGGGATTGCTAGGTGGGTGCCCCAGGTCTCTAAACTAGTGGTCCCTAACCATTTTGGCACCAGGGACCAGTGTCATGGAAGAAAGTTTTTCCACAGACCCGGCAGTAGCAGGGGATGGTTTCAGGATGATTACATCTATGGTGCTCTTTCTCTTTTTTTTTTTTTTTTTTGAAACAGGGTCTTACTCTGTCACCCAGGCTGGAGTGCAGCCAATCTCGAGATTACACCAACCTCAGCTCACTGCAACCTCTGCGTCCCAGGTTCAAGCCATTCTTCCACCTCAGCCTCCCACATAGCTGGGACCACAGGCATGCACCACCATGCCCAGCGAATTTTTGTATTTTTAGTAGAGACGGGGTTTCACCCCGTTGGCCAGGTTGGTCTCAAACTCCTGACCTTAAGTGTTCCTCCTGCCATGGCCTCCCAAAGTGCTGGGATTATAGGCGTGAGCCACTGTGCCTGGCCTGTGTAAATGAAATAATTATACAACTCACTATCATGTAGAATAAGTGGGAGCCCTGAGCTTGTTTTCTTGCAACTAGATGGTCCTATCTAGGGGTGATGGGAGGCAATGACAGATCATCAGGCCTTAGACTCTCATGAGGAAGGTACAACCCAGATCCCTCGCGTGTGCAGCTTTGCGCTCCTATGAGACTCTAATGCTGCCAGTGATCTGACAGGAGGCAGGGCTCAGGCAGTGATGCTTGCTCACTGGCCATTCACCTCCTCCTGTGTGGCCTGGTTCCTAACAGGTCACGAACTGGTACTGATTTGTGGCCTGGGGTTTGAAAACCCCTGCTCTAAACCATCCATAGCACCACAGTTGTGGAAGAAGAAACGTTCTTTCTCCTTTAGAGAGTGAATATGGCTTTCTTCTGGATTGGAAGTAAGGTCTACTCTCTAGCCCATTAGAATATGGACATACAGTATGAACCCTGTCTTCCTCTTTTTTCTTCCACGGTTTGTGGAAGGGTTCTAGAGAGGGCACACGCATCTTCGTTTCTCTCTTATTGGTGCTGAGTCCTGGGCACCATCTGGCAAAGCCCGGAGAGAGGGCTGAGAGAAGCCTGAGGGATATGGTAGGCCAGGAAGAATTTCCAGGGCTGCATTTTTGGGGGACTCCTGGAGTGAGGGTGAGAAGTGAGGGAGTTTTGGAATTTGATGTCTCACCTTCCCTTCTTCCTTCTCTCTCTCCATCCATTTCTTCCCTCAACAACTTTTTAAACAAGCACCTACTACATGTCAGAGAGTCTGTGCTATTAATGTGTGAAAGATGTGTGAACCAGGGTTCCCATGCTCCCAGAGCCTGTGGTGGATGCAGTGGGGGATGTGACATGTGGTCTGGGGGAGAGTATGCAGAGGATGAGTCTCACTCGTTGATTTCAGGCCGTGTGGGTGGTTTATGGGTGACGTCTTCCCAAGAGCCCTGCAGTGGCTCACACTGCTCACTTTCCTGCGATTTAGTTGGCTCCACTAATACCTGCTCGTGCTGCCAAATTCAGCTGGAACATCATCTCCTGACACCAGATATAGACTGCAGCACTCCTAATGCCCTGTTTGTCTCTGCCTCCTGCTTCCAGGTGGAGACGTCCTTGAAGCCTGAGACCATGGTTTACTCAGCGGGTATTCCACTGCTCAGGACAAAGAAGATGCTCAGCAGTGGTGCTTGAGTGAATGAATGAATGAACCTCAGGACTTGTATTTTGTTTCTCAAGCACTACTTGTTGAGGTCATCTTCTTCCCTGCCTACAGGCTCCTGAGCTACCACACAGCCACCTAATTTAGCCAGGGGCACTATGGAGAGGGCCTGGAAACCTGGTTACACGAGTGTCTGGCCTATTAGTTCTCTATGGCTGCTGTACCAAGTTATCACAAACTTAGTGGCTTAAAGCAGCACAAATGTATTATCATATAATGCTGGAGGTCAGATGGAGGACACAGGGTTTGAGCTGGCAGGGATGCATTCTTCAGACTCTAGGGGAGAACCTGTTTCCATGACTTTTCTAGTTTCTTAGGGCCACCCACATTCCTTGCTCCCAGCCATTTCTTCCTGTTGCTTCTACCAGCAACAATGGCTTGAGTCCTTCTTATACCATCATCTCTCTAGTTTTCTGTCTTCTGCATGCCTTTTCCACTTATAAAGACCCTGTGATTCCATTGGGACTACTAATCCAGGATAATCTCCTATGTCAAGGTCATCTAATTGGCAACCTCAACTCCATCTGCAACTTTAATTCTCCTTTGCCATGTAACCTGTCATGTTCACAGATTCTGGGGAGTAGGTCATGGACATCTTTGGAGAAGTCCATTGTTCTGCTTACCACTGCATGTGATACATTTCAAATCCCAGATAGGGAATCTCTTGGTTACCTTCCCATAATTCTTTTCCATTCCTGTGAATAACTGAGAGTTAACTGCTGTAAGACTTGCCATTCAAGTCAAAGACCAGTGTTTGATCCAGAAAGAACCAGATAGGTGCTGTGGGTGAGCACCTTCCTCAACAAATGGAGGTGAAAGTAAATGAGTCATGTAAGGTGCTGGCTTCTCTTTGGTTCTGAATCATGACTACAAAGATGTACTTGACCACAGATGAACCAATCCTGGGTCGAGATGACTGTTAATAACCTTGTGCCAGGAGCTGTTTTGCATATATCATCTCAATCACCACTATCACTACTATCACTACAGGTTAAGTATTATTGTCCCCATGGTTCAGGTAAGGAAACTGAAGTTGAGCCAAATTAAGTCACTTGTTCCAGGTCATGCGATAAGTGGCACAGCTGAGTTTAGAGCGGGGGCTTATCTGATTTCACTCAATTTATGGCCAGCTCCAGGAATCCATTTCTCTTAAAAGTCCTCCTGAGGCCAGGTGTGGTGGCTCATGCCTATAATCCCAGCGCTTTGGGAGACTGAGGTGTGTGAATCACCTGAGGTCAGGAGCTCAAGATCAGCCCGGCCAACATGGTGAAACCCTGTCTCTACTAAAAATACAAAATTAGCCCGGTGTGGTTAATTTTTGCTCAAACCACTGTGCTCAAACCCTGTGTCCTCCATCTGACCTCCAACATTATAAGATTACATGCCTGTAATCCCAGCTACTTGGGAGACTGAGGCAGGAGAATCACTTGAACCCGGGAGGTGGAGGTTGCAGTGAGCTGAGACTGCGCCACTACACTCTAGGCTGGGTGACAGAGTGAGACTCCATCTGAGGGGAGAGGCTGTGCACTGGAATTACCTGGTAGGCTTTTAAATAATACCAATGACCTGCTGCAAATCGGTTGCAACCGAATCTCTGGGGGTGGGGCTTGGTTGTCTGCATTTTTTGTTAGTTTCCCTAATTATTGTAAACTGTGGTTGAGGTTAAGAGGTGCTGCCTTAGGAAATACTGTGTTCCCTTAAGAACCAGCTTTGTAAGAGCACTTTGTGCTCATAACCTCGGAGTACCCAGAACTGCCCCCACCGTGTTCTGTGGCTAGGGAGGAAAAGTCCAGCAAGCTGGTTTCTCCCACTCTTTTGCGACTGCACAGCCCCCTCCCCACTTCTTGGCAGACTTCTTGCTGAAGTTATGTGGGAGCCTCTCCAACTGCCCTTCACCACTTTCTTGACTTAGCCGCTGCAGGTGGGTGCCTTTGCCTGGGTGTCTCGGTCTCCCTAAGTGAACAGGGAAGCAGAGAAACAGCTCCACAGAGTGCAGGAATAATATGTTGCACTTCAGAGGATAAAAGTACTTTATTTCCACTCTCTTCCTCCCCTTCCCCTCATTGATTTTATGTTGAAATAAGTTCTCAGTACCAGCAGAAAATACTAATTTGCAAAGACAGTGATTTAAGTGTCTCTCCAGACTTCTTGTTGGTTTAGTAAATCCACATAACACTTTAGAGTAGAAATAACTTGAATGCTTGCCCAGAATGGCAGACATGTGCTATTGCCAGAAAGAGCAGTCAACTGGGGTAGAGGGAAGCGGAGGTTTAGCCGTGTTTCTGTGACAAGTTTGCTGTATGGAGTCAGGAAGGTAATTAAAACCTCTATGCCTTCCACAGAAAACAGACTCCAGGAGTGTGGTGGGGTACGTTAGGGGATTCCTCACCTTTCTAGGCCACGTGTGTTTTAACATATTAAAAGTTCTTATTGGTGAAATACTTCAAGAATATAGATGAGAGGAAATAATATAATGCCTATATATCCGTTGCAAAATTTAGATATTGGTTATTACTTTGCCAAATTCATTTTAGATTTCTTTTAAAAAAGAGAAAAATACATTGATGCTTACCAACCTACTGTCCCTTTCTTTTTCTTTTTTCCCCTCCTTCCTCCAACATGACCATTTACTTGACCTTGATATGTTATTCTCATGCAAGCTTTTCTGTTTTTGCTACTTGTTTGTGTATCCACAGATGATCATACTTTAATTTTGTATTTGCAGATTAACCATACATTTTTTCTTCTGTTTCTGATTTGAAAATGTTTTTCTATCCCAAATTCAAAAAAGATATTTTCCCACGTTGTATTTTAAAGAGGTTTCAGTTTTGCTTCTCATATTGAAGTCTTTAACCCATTCAGAATAAATACTTGTAGAGGATTGCTGGATGCCAGGAATTGGAGGCTGTGGTTGTATCACTGCACTCCTGCTTGGGCAACAGAGTGAGACCCTGTCTCTAATAAATACATAAAATCGAATCCATATTTGTAAAGTTGTGCAGGAGGAACAATTTTTTTTTCTTTTTTTTTCTTTTCTTTTTTTTTTTTTTTTTTTGAGACGGAGTCTCGCTCTGTCATCCAGGCTGGAGCGCAGTTGGCGCAATCTCGGCTCACTGCAAGCTCCGCCTCCAGGGTTCACGCCATTCTCCTGCCTCAGCCTCCCGAGCAGCTGGGACTACAGGTGCCGACCACCACGCCTGGCTAATGTTTTGTATTTTTAGTAGAGACGGGTTTCACCGTGTTAGCCAGGATACTCTCGATCTCCTGACCTCATGATCCACCCTCCTCGGCCTCCCAAAGTGCTGGGATTACAGGTGTGAACCACCGCGCCCGGCCAGGAGGAACAATTTTTTCCCCATTATTTCAATAGTTCATTCTTCCTCTACTGATTTGTAACATCACCTCTATTCCATGTCTGGTTTTTGTATATCTTTTTTATGCTCTGAATTCAGTTCTATTGGTCTGTCTATTCCTACAACAATACCACATGAATTTAATTACTGTGACCTCATAAGTTTTTCAATTAATTTTAAATTGAGATATAATTTGCATACCATAAAATTCACCCCATTAGAGTGTAAAATTCGGTATATTTGCAAAGCTGTACAACCATCATCACTATTTAATTGCAGCACATTTTTACCACCCCCAAAAGAAACCCTGTACCCATACCAGTCACTCCTCCTTCTGCCTCCCCCTGGCTTCTGGCAACCACTAATCTACTTTCTGTCTCTATGTACCTGCCAGTTCTAGTCATTTCATGTGAATGGAATCATACAATATATGGTCTTTTGTGTTTAGCCTCTTAGCATTTCTCAAGTTTCATCCATGTTGTAGATTATATCAATACTATATTCTATTTTATGACTATATCATATTCCATTATATAGATATATGCCACATTTTATCTATTCATCATTGATGGGCATTTGGATTGTCTCTACTTTTTGGCTATTACCAATAAGCCACCATGTACATTCCTGTATCAGTATTAGTGTAAACACATGTTTTTATTTCTTCAGGATATATACCTAGGAGTACAATTACTGGATCAAATGGCAACTCTATGTTCAGCATTTTGAGAAAACATCAAACTATTTTTCAAGGTGGCCTACCAGTAATGTATGAGGGTTCCACTTTCTCTACATCCTTACCAATACTTGTCTGTGTTTTTCATTATAGTATCCTAGTGGATGTAAAGTCATATTGCATTGTGGTTTTGACTTGTATTCCCTCCTGACTAATGATGTTGGGTGTCTTTTCATGTGCTTCTTGTCCATTTGCATACCTTCTTTGGAGGAATGGCTATTTAAATCCCTTGTCTCATTGTATGTTTTGATGGTTCATACATATGGTTCCTTCCTTTTCTTCAAAATAGTTTTGGCTGCTTCTGATCCTTCACTCTTTCATATGAAATTTATGAATGAACTTATCTCACACAAAAATTCATTGGGATTTACAATGGAACCTGAGTGTGTAATTATTTTGGGAAAGTTAATTTCTGCAAATGTCTGTAAACATGGTAAATATTGTTGCTTTCCCGTTTTAGTACCAGCTCTGGAATGCCTACCACCAAATTATTACATGAGAGAGAAAGAGACTAAGAGTTTAAACAAACATGGTTATATGGGTCTCTGTTATACTCAGTAAAATCCATATCCCAAATAATAATACATTATCTATTTATTTAAATTCATTAAATACACTCTTCAGTTAAAAATTATTTTGTCCATAAAGACTTTCACATCATTTGTTAGATGTATTTTTATGTTCTTTACATTTTTTGTTGTGATTGTTACATGTATCTTTTTCAAAACCACATGCTCTCTGTGATAATATATAAGGACATTATTAACTTTGTATACCAGCAACTCTACTAAATTTTCTCATGACTTCTATCAGTTTGTCTATAGATGTTTTTGACGTTTTTGTGTTGATTAGCGTATCTGGGGATTCTGACCTTTTTTCTCTTTCAATTCTTATATCTTAAAATGTCTTTTTCGTGCCTTTCTGCATTGACTAACATTGACAATACAAGCTTCTATAGAAGTAATGATAGCTGGCATCTATATATTTTTTCTTATTTTAAAGAACAAAACTATTTTCTCACCATTGATTGTTAAGTTTGCTGTTTTGTTTGTTTGAGATGGAGTCTCATTCTGTCTCCCAGGCTGGAGTGCAGTGGTGCAATCTCGGCTTACTGCAACCTCCACCTCCTGGGTTCAAGCGATTCTCCTGCCTCAACCTCCCAAGTAACTGGGACTATAGGCATGCACCACCATGCCTAGCTAATTTTTGTATTTTTAGTAGAGATGGAGTTTCACTATATAGGCCAGGGTGACCTCAAACTCCTGACCTCGTGATCCACCTGCCTCAACCTCCCAAAGTGCTGGGATTGCAGGTGTGAGCCACCACATCTGGCTTTGTTTTCGATAGGTATGCTTCATCTGTTAAAAATCTCTTTCTATTAATTTTCTGGAGGTGACATTAGTAAGATGGTGAAATAGGAGGTCCCTGGCTCTAGTCCCCTTCACAGAAATGGCCATTAGCAACTAAATATCTAAAGGAAATATTAACAGAACTGAAAGGAAAAGCAGCAATACAATAATAGCAGAAGATGTTAATATTCCACTCTCATCAATAGATAAATCATCCAGACAGAAAATCAGTAAGCAAACAGCAGACTTGATCAACACTGTAGATCAAATGGACACATCAGACATATACATAACATATCAGCAACAGCAGCAGTACAGACCATCTTCTCAAGCACATATGGAACATTCTGCAGAATATATTATATGTTAGGTAACTGAACAAGCCTTAAATTCAAGAAGTATGTATATTTTTCAACCATAATGGTCTGAAAATATAAATCAACCACAGAAGGAAAGCTGAAAAATTCACAAATACATAGAAATTAAACAACACACTCCTGAACAATGGGTCAAATAATAAAGGGGAAAGTTTTAAAAAATATTGAGATAAAGTAAATGGAAACACAATAAACCAAATATCATGAGATGCAGTTAAAGCAGTTCTAAGGAGACTGTTTATAGCAATAAGTGCCTACATGAAGAAAAAGACCTAAAATAATCTAACTTTACATCTCAGGAATCAGAACAAGAACAAACTAAGCCCAAAGTTGGCAAGAAGGAACTAATAAAGATCAGAACAGAAATAAGTGAAATAGGAACTAGAAAACAATTTAAAAAATGAAACCAAGAATTGGGTTTTTTAAAAAAGATAAACAAATTGACAAACCTTTAGCTAGACTAACCATGAAAAAGAAGTCTCAAGTTGTAAATGCAAAAGAAGATAGTACAACTGATATCACAACAATACGAAGGGTCTATTAATAGTTATATACCAACAAATTGGATAATCTAGAAAAACAGATAAATTCCTAGAAACATATAATCTACCAAGACTGAATCATGAAAAATAAAAAATACAGACACCAATAACAAGTAAGGATATTGAATCAGTAATCAAAAATCTATCAACAAAGAAAAGTCCAGGACCACATGGCTTCATGGACAAATTCTGTCAAACACTTAAGAATTAATGCCAACCCTTCTTAAACTCTTCCAAAAAATTGAAGTGGAAGGCACACTTCTAAACTCATTCTATGAGAACAGTATTACCTTAAGTCAAAAGCCAAACAAGGACACCAGAACATTACAGGCAAACATCCTTGATGAAGAAAAGGATATAAAAATCTTCAGCAAAATATTAGCAAATCAAATTCAACTGCACATTAAAGGGATAATACCATGATCAAGTGGAATTTATTCCTGGTATGCAAGGATGTTGTAACACATATGAATCAATAAATGTGATATACCACATTAACAGAATGAAGAATAAAAATCATGATCCCCTCAATAGATGCAGAAAAAGTATTCAACACCTTTTCACAATATAAACTGTCTGTAAATTGGGTATAGGAAGAATGTACTTCAACATAACAAAGGCCATATATAACAAGTCTACAGCTAATATTAAAAGGTGAAAAGCCGAAAAGTTATCTCCTAAGATCAGGAACCAAAAGGTTCTTCCTCTCATCTATATTCAACATAGTAGTGGAAGCCCTAGTCAGGGCAATTAGGCAAGAAAAGGATATGAAAGAAATTCAAATCAGAAAAAAAGTAAAAGTGCCTGTTTGCTGATGACATGATCTTATAAATATTAACCGTAAAAGAACTAATAAATCAGTAAATTTGTAGGTTGTAAAATCAACATATATTAAACCAGTCGCATTTCTATACACTAACAATGAATGATCTGAGTAAGAAATTAAGAAAACAATCCCATTTATAATAGCATCAAAACTAACAAAATACTTAGGATTAAATTTAACCAAGTCAGTGAAAGATCTGTACATTAGAAATTACATGACATTGATGAAAGAAATTGAAAACCACAAATGAAAAGATATCCTATGTTCATCAATTAGAAGAATTAATCTTGTTAAAATGTCCATACTAGCTAAAGTGATTTATAGATTCAATGCAAACCCTATCAAAATTCCAATAACATCTTCCACAGAAACAGAAAAAAAAAAAATCCTAAAATTTGTGTGGAACTACAAAAGACCTTAAATAGCCAAAGCAGTCTTAAGAGAGAAGAACAAAGCTGGAGGCATTGCACTTCCTAATCTCAAGCTGTATTATAAAACAATAGTAATCAAAACAGTATGGCAGTGGCATAAAAACAGACAGAGGCCAGTGGAAAAGAGGAGAGAGTCCAGAAATAAACCCAAACATATATAGTCTAACATTTGACAAGGGTGCTAATAATACATGATAGGGAAAGGGCTGTCTCTTCAATAAGTGGTGTTGGGAAAACCGGATGGAATTGGACCTCTGTCTTATACCACTTACATAAAATAACTCAGAATGAATTACACATTAAATGTAATACTTAGTAAAACTCCTAGGAGAAAACAGGAAAAAAGCTTCTTGACATTGGGCTTGGGCTTGGCAAAGATTTTTTTTTTTTTTTAAAATACAACACTAAAAGCACAGGCAACAAAAATGAAAACAAAGAAGTGGGACTACGGGAAGCTAAAGTGTCTGGATAGCAACAAACCAATGGAAAACACAAAAAAACCCAACAAAATGAAAGGTAACATATAAGAGAAAATATAAGGAAACCATATATCTGAAAGAGATCAAAATACTAAATATGTAAGAAGCCCACACAACTCAATAGCAAGGAAACCAAATAATCCAATTAAAAACTTAACAAAATACCTAAATAAATAAATGTATTTCCAATGAAGACATACAAATAACCAGCAGGTATCTGAAAAGGTGCTCACCATCACTAATCATCAGGGAAATGCAAATCAAAACCACCATGAGATATCACCTCATACCTTCTAAGATGGCTATTATCAAAAAGATAAGTGTTTGTGAGAATGAGGAGAAAAGGAACCGCTTGTGCACTGTTGGTGGGCATCCAAATTGATTCAGCCATTATGGAAAATGGTATGGAAGTTCCTCGAGAAATTAAAAATAGAACTACCATACAATCTAGCCATTCCACTTTTGGGTATACATCCAAAGGAAACAAAATAAGACCTCTCAAAGAGATACCTGTACTCCCATGTTTATTAGTTACAGTAATCAAGACGTAGAAACAGTCTAACTATCCATGAATGGATGAACAGATAAAGAGAATATGGTACATGTACAATGCAATATTCAGCCTTAAAGAGGGAAATTCTTCCGTTTGTGACAACATGCATGAGCTTGACGGCATTATTCTAAGTGAAATAAGTAAGACAAAGGCAGATACTGCATGATTATACTTATATGTGGAATCTAAAAAGATTGAACTCATAGAAACAGACTGGTAGTTGTCAGGGGGTAGAGAAAGGGGAGAAGGAAATGGGGAGATGTCTGACAAAAGATACAAACTTTCAGTTATACGATGAAAAAATTCTGGGGATCTAAGGCGTAGCATGATGACTATGGTTAATAATACTATAGTGTATACTTAAAAGTTGCTGAGAGATCTTAAGTGTTTTCACTATATACAAAAATGTAACTATGTGAAGTAATGGATGTGTTAACTTGATTGTGATCATTTCACAGTGTTCACAAGAAAACATCATAATGTACTTCTTAAATATATACAATTTTATTTGTGAAGTATACCTCAGTAACGCTGGAAAGAAAAACTCAAGAATGAGAGTTTAATTTCATCAAATGCTTTTTTTTGCTTCTGTATATTTTTCTTTAAAAATTTATTATTGTACAGATTATATGAATAGGTTTCCTAACAATAAACCTTTCTAGGATAAAACCTACAGTCAGGATTTTTTGGCACATTGCTTAACTTCTTTTGTGAATAGTTTATGAAGTTTTTGTGTGTTTCTGTGTTTCTGAGATTGGCCTACGGTTTTTGATTTTTATACCATCCTGTCTGGTTTTGGTATCAAGGATATATTGCTCTCATAAAATGAGTGGGGAGCATTTTCTCTTTTTCTGTTCTTTGAAGCAATTTGAATGACACTGAAAATGTGTATTTTTAATGTTTCTTAAAATGTACCCATGGAATAATTTGTTTGGGTTTTTTGATGAGTATATTTGTGTGTGTGTGTGCATGTGAGCCTCTCTGCTTGTATGTGAATACATTTTAAAGTACTGTTTCACTTCCTTTACTGATGACAGGTCTGTCTAAATTTCATACATATTCTTGGACAGTTTTGATAACATTTTTCTAGAATATTGTACCTTTTCTGGAATGTTGTACTTTCAATCTAAATGTTCAAATGTTCATGGTATTGTTATTCATAGTATCGTCCTATGATTTCTGAAAATCTCCACTGCATTTGAAGTTAGGTTCTTTCTTATATTTCTTCATTGGTGGTGGTGGTGTGTGTATAATTTTTAAATCGATCTTAATCAATCTTTGTCAGAAGTTTGTCAAATTTACTTCGCTTTTTTCCAAATAAATCCTTTTGGTTTTATTGACGTTTTCTGTTTCTCTTTATTATTAATTTCTCTACTCATCTTTATAATTTTGTCTGTTCAGTTTTTGATGGGCGGGGGGTTTACTTTGTTCTTCTTTTCTCAACTTTTTGAGTTGGATACTTAGGTCACTAATTCTTGGACTTTCTTCAGTTATATACACATTCTATACAATTTCCTCTAAGTGATGCCTATGCTCTATTACCTGAAGTTTGACATATGCTATTTTTAATTTCAATGCAAATTATTTTCTAATAATCATTAAAATGTATTTATTGACTCATAAATTATTTCCAAACACATGGGAGTTTGTAGGGTTACCTTTTTTGTTGTAGATGTTAATTTTTATTGCATTATTATCAACATGGTTATGTGATATTTGTTGTTTGACATTTGTTAAGTTGACTGAATTGTAATACTGCATATTCTCTAATTCTTAGGTACAGGGATTTTGATATATCTATTAGATCAACCGTGTTAATCATGGTCGTCTACAGGCTGTCTGTTATTGTATTTTCCTACAGCTTTCTTTTTATTTATTAGATATTTAATTATTTTAACCATTACCAAGTTTCAGTTTGTAATTCTATTACCTCAAGTTGTTGAGAGTCTAATCTTGCATTTATAGTGTATTCTACCTTTTGTCTATGGTAGATTTCTCCTTGTGGATTTTGAAATTTTTAATTGTGAGATTAACATTTTTCCTCCATGAATTTCTTCTGGCATTAATGGTTTTGCTTATTCCAGCTGGTCAGAATTATCACTGGCCTAGGACAAATTTTTATACTAATTTCTCAATGAGGAGTTCCTAGAAAAGGTGAGTAAATTTGAGCCTCATGTCATCTGGGGATTTCTGATTCCCGAGGGAGACATTTTTGCTCATCTAGAACACAGGCAGAGACAGATTGATTTCTTGTTTATCTATGCTGACAGATTTTGTTCTAGTCTGTCTTTTCTGAGAGAGTATCAATTTTTGAGATTTCCAACTTGAGGGTTCTCAATTCCAACTCTCCTCCTTGCATTGGGCCCAATGTCTTGTCTCTTACACTTTTAAAAGCCAAGTCGTCGTATTACTTCCCTTCTGGTAATTATATTATCAACTCCTAAGTTGCCACTCTGGCCTTATGCTTCTCTTTGGCACCTGGAAATTTCTACTTTCTTTTTCTTGTGAGCCTAATTATATATTTAAAATATTTTTAAAATTATATTTTGTCAAGAATTCTTGGTTTTGGGAGCAAGAACTTTTGCAGTTGTCATTGGTTGTCATCTTAGTGTTCCATATTTCGGGAACTGGAATTCATCCTTAGAGTCTTTTCATTGTGAAAGAGAAATGTTTCAGGACATCACAAGGCAAACACCTGTCAAAATGTTTCTACTGTTCATTTTCTACTGAATTCAACATCTCAATAGTATTTAGATGGGTGCTTCATTGCTGTCAACCAGACTGAGCCAGAATTGTTCCTGGGTTGGTGCTTGGTAGAAGACCCCGATGGGGGCTAGCAGCCTATAGGGGGTCCACTGGAGGGAAACTGAGCTGTGGTTCTCATACATGGAAGAGACATCATTTCTTCTTCTTCCTTCTTCTTCTTCCTCTTCCTCCTCCTCCTCCTCCTCCTCCTCCTCCTCCTCCTCCTCCTCCTCCTCCTCTTCTTCTTCTTCTTCTTCTTCTTCTTCTTCTTCTTCTTCTTCTTCTTCTTCTTCTTCTTCTTCTTCTTCCTCCTCCTCCTCCTCCTCCTCCTCCTCCTCCTCCTCCTTCGAGTTTCGGTCTTGTCACCCAGGCTGGAGTGCCATGGCACGGTCTAGGTTCACTGTAACCTCTGCCTCCTGGGTTCAAGAGACTCTCCTGCCTCAGCCTCCTGAGTAACTGGGATTAAAGGCGCCTGCCACCATGCCTGGCTATTTTTGTAATTTTAGTAGAGATGCAGCTTCACCATGTTGGCCAGGCTGGTCTTGAACTCCTGACCTCAGGTGATTCACCTGCCTTGGCCTCCCGAAGTGCTGGGATTACAGGCATGAGCCATTTTGCCTGGCCTATCACCTTCTTAAAACCTCTTTCCCTGGGCAAAAATAGCAGGCCCATGGTGAAATTTACTTGCATTTTTTTTTCCTGGAGAAGTCCTCTTTGATTTCTGCTTATGGGGAGACCCTGTTATAAGATTTTTCTTTGCTTATTCCAGAAACAAAGGACTCTCCCTGATCAAAAGAAAAAACAAGCAGAATTTCCAAATGGAGCGTCTCCAGGAGAGGATTTTTCTATGTTATTCATTCTCCCTCTGTGCAAATACACAGATATATTATGGGGAAATATACAGAGGCCTTAGTAGGCGTTCCTTTCTTAAGAAAAATGGTCACATTGATTAAAACTCTCTATTCCCGTATAAAGGAGCAATTATTACACAGCAATGCCAGGAGGTGCAGGCCCCATGTGGAGATTTCTTTGTGACCTGCCCATAGTAGCCAGGAGTAATAATGCAGCCAGAAGAACTATAATTTCAGTGTCTTCTAAGTGCCAAGCCATGGTGCTGGGAATACAGAGATAGAGGAATCTCGTGGTCTTTACCCTGGAGGAGCTCACAGGCAAGTGGTGTGTAGAAGCCACTAGAGAATTAGGAGTGATAATAATCTGTAAAAGAATGTTGAGGAATTGAACTTCATCACAATTAAAAACTTTTGTTCTTTAAAATACACTGCTAAGAGAATAAAAAGACAAACCACAGACTGGGAGAAAATATTTGTAAACTACATATCTCATAAAGGACTTGGGTCAAAAATGTATAAAGAACACTCAAAACTTAATAAAAAACAAATACCCAATTAAAAAATAGGCAAAAGATTTGAAGAGTCATTTCACCAAAAAAGATACATAGATGGCTAATAAGCACATAAAAAGATGTTCAACATTTATCACTAGGAAAATTCAACTTAAAACCACTATAAAATATCACCACCGATCTATTTGAATGGCTAAAATTAAAAAGATCGATCATATCAAGAGTTCGCTAGGATGTGGAGAAACTGCAGCCCTCATGCATTGTTGGTGGCAATGTAAAGAGGAAGAATCACTTTGTAAAACAGTTTGGCAGTTTCTTAAAAAATTAAGCATACTCGTATCATATATCCACCCATTTCACTCCTAGATATGTGCCCAAGAGAAAAGGAAATGTATAACCACAAAGAGACTTGTACATGAATATTCATAGATGCTTTATTTGTAATAGCTGCAAACTGGAGACAGCCCAAATGTCCATCAACAGGAGAATGAATAAACCAAACGGGGCCCCACTCGACAATAAAAAAGGATTGAACTATTGACACACACACAGATGGGTGAATGTCAAAATAATTATGCTGAATATGAAAGAAGACAGACCAAAAGAGTACATGCTACATGACTTCATTAAATACAAATCTAGAAAATCCAACCTAATCTAGAATGAGGGAAAGCAGATGAGATATATGGGGATGTCGTTGAGGGAGGTGAGGGGAAGCATTACAAAGAGTCATACATAAACTTTCAGGAGGGATGGATTGTTGACTATCTTGATTGTGGTGATGGTTTCATGGGTGTCTACCTATGTGAAAACTTAGCAAATTGTTCAGTTAAAGTATGGGCAGTTTGCTGCAGGCCAATGATACTTCAAGAAGGCTACTTAAAAATAGGGTGATAGCGCGTTAGAAAAGGCATGTTCAGACTGCCATCAGTAGACAGTACATGGGAGTGTCTCTTGACTCAAACTAACCAGGGGTCAGGGAGTGGGGAGGACAGATCCGAGATTTGAAATTTGAATGCAGGTTATTCAAGGAAAAAGAGTGAGGAAGGGCAGGAGGGGTGGAGGTCTCTCCATGCTGGGGCCATAACAAATGCCAAGGTCCAAGCGTGTCAGAGTGTGGTGAGTTCAGAGACCTGCCAATGGCATGGTAAGATGGAAACATGGGATACTCATGAGCAGGAGAGAAGAGAAGAGGAAAGGAGAAGAGAGAAGAGGGGAGAGGCAGGAAATGACTCTCTCAGATCTCTTTCCATCTTTGGGTTTATGAAATTCTCATTATATGTCACTTACTTGTGTCACCAACTTGTCCAGGCATGCCCAGCCCTGCATACAAAATGAGATCAGAACTCCATTTATGTACAAATGACAACACTACCACTCTCTAACTCCCTTCCTGCCCACAGTATCTCCTAGTTATTTGGCAAAATCCCTGAATGGGGCCTCATACGTTCAGGAAACAGTTTGCCGTGTTCTTTTCTTCCTTCTCAGTTCGTGCTTTTTGCTGTCTACTGCCCGAGCAGCTGATTGACAGAACTGCAATGATTTTCCTGTTCAAAGTGCTCACTGGGAGTACTCCAGGGTTCATGCCAAGATGCATGAAATGCCGGCTGTGCCTAAAGCTTCCAGTTTCAGGTACCAGAGCATGGAGACAATCTTGTCACAGATCTGCATTGTATTAGGCTAGCTAAGCCAGAATTATCCTTTGGAGAATTCCCTTTTCTCTGTAGGTCCAGGATAGCATTGCTCACAAGAGCTATTTTGCATGAGATTTGTAACGCGGGAGTAAAGCAGCCGTAGTGTGTTTTTACTCTGCTGATCAGTGCAGGCATCCTGGCAGCCTGCCCACGTTTGTCACTGATCAGCTGTCTGGTTGGGGTGACTCTCACCAATCTCCTGCTTCTTTGAGTCCTTGGCCAGGTGTGTGTGCAGCTTTGTGGTGAAGGGGCTGGCATCCTGTAGCTCTGCCAGGCAATGCATGGAGGCTGGAGGTAATAGACAGATGCAAGTTCCACTTCATCCTTGTGGGCTTCAGTTTGTCCTTGCTCTTGTCGACAACCAGCTTTCCTTTGTGACTGCCAATCCAGCTGACCTACAGCAACTTCAAGGTCAACACTAGATGCAGAGGGACCAGGCTGCACACAAGGGTCTCTCACCTCCCGCAGTATAATAAATCCCTTATTTTATATCACTCACAGTGGTTCCTCTTCTCTGAACCCTGACTGATTCAGGTCTCCTGCTCACCTTTGTGCCACCTGGACCTAGGAGCAGCTCTGTTTCCCTAAAACATTTGTAAAAGCTTCTCATGAAAGCCAAGTCTCCGAAGTCTGTCAACCACCCTTCCACACGGAGACTTAAACCCCAGGGCTGGTCGTGGGGAGGTGCCAGGACAAACCTTGCAATTTACTCCCTTTTCCCAACACCACCCCGGCCAAATGCCTTCCTCCTTTTTCAGTTAATAAAAACAAAAGCTCGCTGCACTTCCACGGGTGTGAACAGATGTTCTGTGTGGGCGTGAGTGCTGGTCCCCATCAGCTGCCTCAGGGCCCTGCTGCCCCCACAGCCCCCAGTGCCCTCCGAGACGTGATTAACTCCTCCCTGAGTCTTTGATTCTTCCGTTCAAAGAGTTCTGGCAACTTGACCCTTTGCTCATATGTCTTTGTTTTCACTCATTTCCTTTCCCTGCTGCTTTGCCAGGACTCTGGGATGGATTGCAAGGCCTTGGTGAGGATCTATCTGACTGGAGGAGTGCACAGCGACAGACAGGAATATTGTGGCCTTTGTCTGCCATGCAATCCCATATCTGGTAAATGTGATTTACAAGGCCCACAGAAAATGAGAAAGTGCTTTTTATTATTGTTTTAGGATGAGATCTTTGCTCTGCCACCCAGGCTGGAGTGCAGTGGCATGATCATAGCTCACCACAGCCTCAACCTCCTGGACTCAAGCAATCCTCCTGCCTCAGCCTTCTGAGTAGCTAGCACTATAGGTGTGCCACTACTACATCTGGCAAAAAAAAAAAAAAAAAATTTTAAATGAAGGGTCTCACTCTGTTGCCTAAGCTGGTGCTGATCTTGAACTCTTGGCCTCAAGCCATCTTCCTGGCTGAGCCTCCCAAAACATTGGATTACAGGCATGAGAGCCACAAAGCCCAGCTGAAAGTGAGAAAATTCTAAAGGCTAGAACAGGATGAACTAGTAATAGAGGACTTAAGTGTGAATCTGCCTGTATGAGTCTCTCAGACTGTGGCAAATCTCTTGCTGTCCCTTCTCTGTAAAGAAGAGCCTGGAGAGTTTCAAGATTTCCCGCCTACTGCTCCCATGGGACTTCCTGAATATGGTGAGAAAGCGTTCTGAGGTCTGAAAAAAGCAGTGTTCCCTAGTGCAGCTGTTTCTAAACCTCATCGGAATCCCCTCAGTTGGGTTACTATTCTTACACATTTGTTAGAAACCAACACCACTTTCTAGTTCTGCCACCTCCTTTCCAAAATTTTAAATCAGTAGGTGAAGCTGACATGGCATCTGTACTTCAAAAACCAAAATAAGACTGTGGGCGATTCTGTTGATTAGATGAATGTAGAAACAACTGGTCTAGTGAACAGTAGATGAAGAAAAGGGCCTTACAAAGTTTAGGGGTTCTGTCTATAAGGCCAAGGAAAATGGAAGCAATTATTCAGATAATCTCAGCACAAAACCACAGTTTCATTGGAATTGCGGGAATCATGAGTAACTCTTTCTGAGATATTTGGGTGGAAAGTGTGTGGATGGAGCCCAAATCTTATGTATTTAAATTCAGATCAAGCCTCTAGGAAAGATGACAGTAGTGGGAGATTGAGCAGAGAGGGAGAATGGCATTTTCTGAATTGTCATTGTGCCACCATACATTCTGGATGTGTGGGCAGCCCCTTCATTTCACAGATGCTTATTGCTAGTAAGTACTCTTGTAGCTCACAAACTGAGTCACCACGTTTGACATGGGAAAATGATGCTTGCTATTTATTTATAATACAACATGTTTTGACTAATGATTACAGAATATATTTTGAGACAACTTTCCACTTTGCTTAGGATAAAAAATTTTTAATGCATCTTTCAATGGATATCTATTTTTAGGTCACCATTAGTTGCCTTGTACTAAGATGTCCACATATTCACAGATATATGGGGAGGCCTACAGATTTGTTATTCTGCTCCATTGTCTTGTTGGTACCATATGACCAGTTAGCCTCATGTTTCCTAATTTGAGTGTGGGAAATGTCTTTAGAGACTAAATGGAATGCATGTAATCTTGTTTAGGGTCATTGTTCCTGGGTCTGAGTTTACTAGATGGAGAATTTCTTCAATGCCAGGTTTCCCAGGAGGAAAATGAGCCTATTTTGGTTCCATCAAATGCATCAGTTCACTGCTCTGGGTATTATCTGAAGAGCAAGGGGAGTCTGGGGGCCAGTATTGCATTTCATGTGAATTCTGGCTGCGTGCTGCCATCTTGTGGCTGGGCAAACCCTAAAGGCTACCAGTGACCTTGGAGCAACCTTACAAAAAGAGACCAGACATCGAGGACCCGTGTTCTCTACCTGCTTGGAAGAAAAAAATTGACCATGAATCCCTAATAACAGTGCCATCCCTCCTTTCCTAGCTCTTGAATAAATAACTGCTCTCTTATTAAGACAGAGTCCTCTCTGTTTCTTTAAGGAGAAATAAATCCATTCTTGTTCTGGTTTTAGTAATTTTTGGACCAGCCTTTAGATAATCTTTTGAGCCAAGTTTTGAGAAGTTTGGAGAGGTAAGGCCTTAAAAATATGTACAGTATCCAAGGCCAGGAAAGAGGCAGAAAGTGGAGACAGGTGACTTCTGCCTCTGGGGCAGTGGCTTTCTCAGTGAGGTGTGCCAGCAGCGTCACCATCACCTGGAAACTTGTTAAAAATGCACGTTCTTGGCCCCCAGCCAGACCTGCTGAGTCAGAAACTCTAGAGGTGGAGCCCAGAAATATGTATTTTAAGATGATTCAGATGCACATTCAAGTTAGCAAACCCCTGTCTTGGGGAATAGGAGCCAACCCCAGGCAAATGTGAAGCGAAGACACCAAGGTCCATTCTGTGCTCCATTATACTCATTGCTATTCTGTTCCCTTTTCCTGTGTTAGGAACTCAGTAAACCATACGTATTTACTGTGTGAATACTATTGGTAAGCCACTGTATGGGGTGACATGGGGGTTGGTCCCTGGAAGGGCCTGGGAATTTGCATTTCTAACAGTTTCTCAGGTGATGCTACTGCTGCTGCTCCAGGGACCGTGTTTTGGGAACCCAGTGTTAGAGATAAGAGCAGCAGGCCCGAAGCGCATGTGGTTTTCAGATGGAGAGTGCAGTTCAGGCTTTTTGGGGAATCCACGTGGCTATGAGCCTGCTTCTCAACCCTGCCTGCCTCCTACCAAGGGCACTGGGAGACATGTTTGTTTGAAGTGAACTCTAGTCCATTATAAAGAGATTAAAATCACATGCTGTGATTTTACCACCCAAAGATTAGGCAATTCAAAAGCCGGAGCAGACATGTGATGATTAAAAGGCCTTGCAGAAAATTGTCAATAGCTTTGGAGATTTCATCCGTACATTAAAAGACCCGTTTCGTGTTCTATTGGATCGATATGGCCTGAATGCTAGCACATTCACTTCTTGTTCAATTTGCCATTTAAAAGTTTGGTTAGTCCAATGACTCTAAACAATTCCAATGCAAAGAATAAATAAGCAGAACAGCAAATCAAATGATTTGTGGACACAATTATGTAGTAAGAACTCCAGAGCTGGAAGCAGAGCTCTAATCACAGATTAGAATACAAATGTTTGCTTGTACATCATATGCAGGCCCTACTATCTGCTGAATATAAATGGCTCCCCGATGGAACTTCTAGCCTGCATCAGGTGGGAAGGTAAGAGCTGGGTTTTGCTTTGCAAAATCTTAAGTCTCACCGAGAGAATCAGGGAGGCAGACAATTGTAGTGGCAAATACTCAAAGCTTTGGAGTCAGGAAGTTATTTATTCTCTGGCTCTTGTTTTTAGTATGTATTTTTTTAAAAAATTTATTTATTATTATTATACTTTAAGTTGTAGGGTACATGTGCATAACGTGCAGGTTTGTTACATATGTATACTTGTGCCATGTTGGTGTGCTGCACCCATCAACTCGTCATTTACATCAGGTATAACTCCCAATGCAATCCCTCCCCCCTCCCCCCTCCCC
>NC_037680.1:14512721-14543097 GCF_003255815.1 Theropithecus gelada
TAAAAGTGTTCCTATTTCTCCACATCCTCTCCAGCACCTGTTGTTTCCTGACTTTTGAATGATCGCCATTCTAACTGGTGTGAGATGGTATCTCATTGTGGTTTTGATTTGCATTTCTCTGATGGCCAGTGATGATGAGCATTTTTTCATATGTCTGTTGGCTGTATGAATGTCTTCTTTTGAGAAATGTCTGTTCATATCCTTTGCCCACTTTTTGATGGGGTTGTTTGTTTTTTTCTTGTAAATTTGTTTGAGTTCTTTGTAGGTTCTGGATATTAGCCCTTTGTCAGATGAGTAGATTGCAAAAATTTTCTCCCATTCTGTAGGTTGCCTGTTCACTCTGATGGTAGTTTCTTTTGCTGTGCAGAAGCTCTTTAGTTTAATTAGATCCCATTTGTCAATTTTGGCTTTTGCTGCTGTTGCTTTTGGTGTTTTAGACATGAAGTCTTTGCCCATGCCTATGTCCTGAATGGTACTACCTAGGTTTTCCTCTAGGATTTTTATGGTATTAGGTCTAACGTTTAAGTCTCTAATCCATCTTGAATTAATTTTCGTATAAGGAGTAAGGAAAGGATCCAGTTTCAGCTTTTTTTTTTTTTTTTTTTTTGAGACATGGTCTTGCTGTGTCACCCATGCTAGAGTGAGTGGTGTGATCACAGCTCCACTGCAGTCTTGACTTCCCGGGCTCCAGTAATCCTCCCACCCCAGCCTCCCAAGTAGCTGGGACTACAGATACACACCACCACATCTGGCTAATTTTCGTATTTTTTTGGTAAAGATGAGGTTTTGCCATGTTTCCCAGGCTGATCTCGAACTCCTGGCCTCAAGTGATCCGCCTGCCTCGGCCCCTCAAAGTGCTGGTATTACAGGCATGAGCCACTGTGCCCAGCCTGGATCTCATTTTTTAAAATCTGTAAATCTGGGACAATGCAACCTACTGCATGGAGTGGTTTTAGGGGTCAAGTGAAAATGGCAGGCAAGGCACAGAGTAGATGCTCGATATATAGCAGTTTTTATTGTTGTTTGTTTGTTTGTTTGTTTGTTTTTGAGATGGAGTTTTGCTCTTGTTGCCCAGGTTGGAGTGCAATGGCGTGATCTTGGCTCACCACAGCCTCTGCATCCCAGGTTCAAGCGATTCTCCTGCCTCAGCCTCCCGAGTAGCTGGGATTATAAGCATGCACCACCATGCATGGCTAATTTTTGCATTTTTAGTAAAGACAGGGTTTCTCCATATTGGTCAGGCTGGTCTCGAACTCCTGACCTCAGGTAATCCTCCCGTCTCGGCCTCCCAAAGTGCTGCGATTACAGGCATGAGCTACCGTGTCTGCCCCCCTATAGCAGCTATTCCTAAGCCTCCAGCTTCAGAGGGCTGGGGCCAGGAGAGGTTAAGAGGTGAACATCCATATTTACAGCCTTCATGTTTGGGGCCTTCTTCTCCCTTCTAAGGTTGTTCTGTGTTAAAATGCAAGTACCCCCTGGTGGGGTGACTCCCGGGCTATAAAATTTTTACTGCAGAATTGACAGATTTGGCTGAAATAAGATGTGCTTGAATTGTAAAGGATGCCCCATATTTGGGGTAGGTGGTGCACTAGTCACAGTCAATGTGCTTGTCAGATGCATCCCCCTAGAAAACCAGCTGAGTTTGGTGTGAAGATAATTGGGAGGAGGAGAGTTTGGGCTCAGGGAGGAAAGGCCTGGTGGGGGGCCTGCTGTGGATGGGAAATCAAGAAAGAAGGGCCATGGAGAAAAGTAGGGAGGCAGTTGTGGGGGTGCTAGAGGCTGAATTTGTTACTTCCTGAAGTTGGGTCCCTCTGGGTGAAATGCCTTTCAGTGACCAAGGGCCATTGTCCCACCATGTGGCTCCATTGCTCAAGCAGCGTCCAGTGGAATAAGTGAGAATCTGGGAGCAGAAAAAAATCATCCAGCAGCCATGTGATGAGTATGTAGGGGAGAGTTGAGGCTATGTGGTCAGCTTCGGTCCCGAGTTAGAATCAGATCTGTGACTTCAGGCAGAGTGGCCTTGAGCTGGTTATGCAACTAATTTGTGACTTAGGCCTTCTGGTAAACTGGGCTTCATAATATACTTGTCTCACAGGGCTGGTGTGAGGATCGGCAGGAGTCATGTGAGGAAGCACTTCGCAGAGTCCAGCAAGCACTAAAATAGCAACTAGTGTCATGACAAAGCGTTACGCTCTGGATGCCCTTGACTGGGCTTTTAGCTGTGTGACCTTCAAAGTCACCTGCTCTTTCTGAGACTCAGTTGCTTCAGCCCTTTAAACACAGAAACAAGCACAGCAGACCACAGGGCAGGTATGGATCTGAATGGGTACAGACAAAGTCATTCATTGCAGGACCGAGTAGGAGGCAGGGTGCTAGGATTGGTGCGTTTAGGGAGGTCTGGAAGGGCACTGGACCTCAAGAGAAGTTTGTTTGGAAAGAAACGGGTCTTCCGTTTTGACTGAGAGGAAATGGGGAGGGGATGTGGTGCAGCATCAAAGGCAGGGTCTGCTGATGAAACTTGGTGGTGGTGTTTCTCAAACAGAAATAGGCCATTCTCACCCTCTGTGACACTCAGACTTCAGAGTTTCGGCCTGGGTGGTGTTTGCACCTGTCGCTGACGACCTCACTTGACTTTGAGTTAAGCTGCCCAGGCAGCCACAGCAACTGTGCCCTGGAAGGCAGCCCCGCCATCAGACAGACCTGTTTTTCACATATTCCTGATTTTCATGTAGTAGTTCACTGAACATTTACTGCACACCTACTATATGCTAGGTGAGAGGGATTCAGCAGTGAATAAAACAGTGGCAGGTCTTGTTCTCAAAGACTTTTCAGTCTTGCAGGAGATAGAGGCAATAGAGAAATAATAGCCTACGTGCACGTATAATTAAGATTTTTGCTGTGAAGTTAAAGTTCAGAATGCTATGAGATTGTACAATGGGGCAAAGCCTAATTTAGATGGGGAGACCAGCAGGATAAACGAAACGGGAATGGAGTTCAGATGAGAGACGAAATAACACCGGACTGAAGTGGAGACATGCTTTCTTTTTTCCTCAAACACCTCCCTTCACATGCAGGCATAGACCACTGGAAAAGTAGTTGCCCTGCTTCCTGATATTCCTGTCCTCTAAATACACACACTTTGTGCATCCCCTCCATTCATTTCCACCCCCGTCAATCATTCTTGCCTGTATAAATTTCAACTTTAGGCACAGCCCTGGCCTCACTTCTTCTATAAATCCTGCTTCACTCTTTGGCTCTCCAAGTTCTCGCTTCCTTTAGGCTTTTTTTTTTTTTTTTTTTTTCAGGGTGGTCTGGACTGCTCTTTCAACCTGATTCCATTTGCCCATGTGGCACGTTGTTTTGTTAATCCCATGGCCATATGTATGCTGGCATGTCTATAGTACATTTGTGCAAACGGATGACACGTATTTCCTCAACCAGAATACTGAGGAGGTCATGCAAATGAGCCATGATAGATCTTATCCTTCAGCCTGCCTCCCTTGAATGAGTTAAAACTGAGACACAGAGAAGTTAAAGGGGTCCTGGATGAGAGTCTCGGATTATGATCATGTCTTATGATTTTATCTTTATATCTCTTCAGGGCATTTATTCCAGAGTCAGAATGCAATAGGTGTTTTCTGTTTGTTTATTCCTCGAGTTGGTCCATGTTCTTCCATTACTCATTTCAAGCAGTAGCTGTAACGTCTGGTATTATTTAGCTCCTTTGTGTGACTTGATTATCTTATCTGTCAAATGGGTATAGTAATTTAAATTAACAAGCATTTATTCAATACTTACTGTATGTCAAGGACTTTGCAAAGCTTTGGTGGTGGGGGTGGGTGCTGCTATAAGCCTGTTAAGATAGATCTGTGCTCTTGCCTTAAGGAAACACACAGTGGTAGAACTTGGTAAAGGAATAATTACACCACAGCAAAAACGTCTATAATAAAGGAATATGCAACATATGGGAACACGGAACAGAGTATTGCCTGGGATAAGTGGAAAAGCTCATTAACACCTTCTCTACTTACCTTAAGTTTGCATTATGAGATTCTAATGAGATCTTGCAGTGAAAGTGTGATGAAAAATGGAAAGGATTGTGCATGAAAACTACTAACCAAATGGATGGTATTGTGATATGGGAGACTTTGGAGAGAGGTGAAAGAAGAAAGTGGTGGCTGCGACAAGAGGGTTGGACAGCATCTGTTCTGATGAACCAGTAAGATTTACACAAACAAAATTCAGATGCATGGCTACAGACCATTTGAGCTACTGCTGCCCCAGCTTTAAGACTTTGGCCACAGGAATTACATTACATTAACATAGGTGAAATCTCTGTGACCTGGAGTATTTGTCACTAGTATCCTCCCATTGGAAGAAGATGATTGGGAAGACTGGAGTTAGATGAGTGGATGGAATTCTAGTGGGAGTGGGCCTTTGGAATGGGAAGCCCATAGCTATGACCATCTTGTCAGAACTAGGAGCCCTGACGGGCTGGTGAAAGTCACTTTTTTCCCCTTGTCTCCTGCGTCTGTAATCATGGAGATCTGAATAGTGTGTTGTTTTGAAATAAGTGGTTTGCAAACATGAGCAGCTGTCATAATAATGAAAGCACAACATTCAGAAAATTACTCTTCGGTTAGGATTGACAATAGTTTGGGTCAAAGGACATTGCCCAAAGCAAAATAATTATGTGTGGTGCAAGTCTGACATCATCCCGGGAGGCATTCTTTAAAAACCAAAAACAAAACACCCATTTGTGTACCTCCCTTGACTCTTGGTTCTGCCCAATCTCCAGAGCCACATCCAACCTGGCCCTGAGAGTAGGAGAGAAAAGTGACAACAGGGCACTCTCTGCTGGTGAGGCAGACTCACTACAGCTCATTGCCGGAGTCGCTGCCTCCGAGCGAAACCTGTAAATCTCAGGACATCTACAAGAACTGTTTTTCATGTCCCAAGATGTGGAGGGACATCTTCTGCTTGTTGAGAAAACATTCTGAGGAGCTTGCTGGGCTCTGTGGCAATAAAACAGGCAAGTACCGTGCAGTCTTCCATAAATGGCTCATTATTGGAGTGAAAATGAAGCAAGAATAGCCCCAGTGTAAATCACTGTGACAAACGAGTAACTAAACCAGCACGAGGGCTCTCTGTCTTATACAACTGTCTCTCCTCCTCCTTTGCTTCCTCCACTTAGCTAACATTAACCAGCAAGGGGCATTCTTTCTTTGAAGTTGAATCTATGTTACACTTTGGAAACAGCAGTAATTGTGGTACCCCCAAACCATTAGTGGGGTCTCCTCTTTGTGGCTCTGTGAGCCTTCAGGAAGTATAGATGGAAAGAGGAAGGCTAGAAATGACATAATTCAAATAACCTGTTGTCCTCTCACCCTAGGAGGGATGCCTTTGCTACTGACCAATACACAGATGTTGCAGTGGCTGTTAGCGTAAGTCCCTGTGCGACAAAGGGCTGTGATCTGAGTCCATGACTAGAACTGTCCTCTGCTCAATTTTATGGCAGTACTGCATGATACCTTAACTGTAATAAAAATGAAGGGGAGGTCCACACGAACAACAACACCTCACTGCTGCCTGGATTTATTTATCTTTGATTAAAGCTGACTTGAGATACTCAAAGGCAGCTGGAGATGGCTCCACTGGAAATTCAGCAGGACAGAATTTCCTAGCCTGTGCCTGGACATCCTTGCTTACCTATAGGATCATCTTGGGCCAATCATTTGCCTATGTCATGATGCAAAATACCAGGTTAGAAAATGGAGTATCTGGCACCCCCCATTTTGCAAATAACAGGAGCAGGCCTGTGATTACTGCAGAAGTTTAAAGCAATGAGTACTGGATGGATCACAGGTTGAGACTGTGGTGGGAGGATTTTGGATGCGTGTGCTTTAGCTACTAGATTCTTTTCACCTAGTGATTCCCTCAAAATCATTCTCTGGTTATGGCAAAGAATGTATAGTGGCCAATAGTGCATTACTCTCACATAAGGTCTGCTGCCACCACCCCTATATCCTTTGAGCAACTTTGGGTGAGCTGGAGAGAAGGACAGGGAAGAAGGAATAGAACTATTTCTGATGGTGGAGTCTCTCTGCAGCAAAAACATGCTCAGGCAGTTCCTGGGCCCCAGAGGATGCAGAATCTGGCACCACCTTACTTTAAGCAGAGCATACAGTATATTTTTCTTCATAGATAGCCTGTAAAACTCAGCCACTAGCCTTATTTTGCTCAGGGCTAGTGACTCATTTGGGGCAGTGAAATGGGAGTGAATCTCATGGACAGATGGTGACCTCGTGTTCGGAGGACACCCTAGAGGGAATCAATCAGACCAGCATTTTTCACTTTTTTTTTTTTTTGCAACTAATCCAATGCATGTATTTTGAACATTTAAGTAAATTGCGTAGTGCACACTTTTAACTAAAACATGCAAACCCAATTTCAGTAGTTATCACATCATCACAAGCAACTTTTGTAACCAATTCAGTCTTCCTTTCTTTCTTTCTTTCCTTCTTTCTTTCTTTTCTTTCTTTCTTCCTTCCTTCCTTCCCCCCCTTCCCTCCTTCCTTCTCTTCCCTTCTCTTTCCTTCTTTCTCTTTCTTCCTTTCCTTCCTTCCCTCCCTCCCTCCCTCCCTCCCTTCCTTCCTTTCTTCCTTCCTCTCTTTCTCTCTCTCTCTTTCCCTCTTTCAGAGTCTCGCTATGTTGCCCAGTCTGGAGTGCAGTGGCACAATCTCAGCTCACTGCAACCTCCACCTCCTGGGTTCAAGTGATTCTCATGCCTCAGCCTCCTGAGTAGCTGTGACTACAGGCGTGTGGCAGTACACCTGGCTAATTTTTGTATTTTTGGTAGAGATGGGGTTTTGCCATGTTGGCCAAGCTGGTCTGGAACTCCTGGCCTCAAGTGATCTGCCCACCTTGGCCTCCCAAAGTGCTGGGATTACAGGTACGAGCTACTGCGTCTGGCCCAACCTGATTTTTAATATTTTAATGTTCAGATACCTCCTGCCCAATAGATACTGCAAATCAACATGTGAGAATACTTGTTTATAACTTAAAGATCTCCTGTAACCATCAACGGGAAACTTAAGGACATGACCTGTCAGGAGCATACTGATCCTCAAGGGGATTTTCCCACTGCTCAAGTGATTCTCCTGCCTTGGCCTCCCACAGTGCTGGGATTACAGGGGTGAGTCACTACACCCGGCCCCAATTGCTCGTTTGAGGAACATTCTCTCACCATCAAGAATTTTCCCCATAAATCCTCAGGAAAATCACTTATTGAAAATGTTCCTTGGTCAGTGCCCATCTCTTGGTCAATGTCCATGAATGGGTGGGGGACTTGGGCAGGTTACATTGACCAAGTTGGCATATGCATAACCTGTCCTAGATACTTGATTATGTCTAGGCATTAGGCCACTAGGTAAAGTTGCTAGGCTGCTCCAAATGACACAGCTACCTTTGGCTCTCCCATAGAGATCTCCCTGTTGTGTAGGTTACTCATGTTGAGAGTTCTGAATGCTGCCATTCAGCGGGGCACCTGGTCTACACCCAGACTAAGTCATGGGACTTATTCGATGGAGAACTGTAAAATTGTCTGCTATGATCAGCAAGCAAAGTTGTTTTTCTGATGTCAAAATTTTAAGTCAACAGAACATTCAAAATTGCTCCTCTAAGTTTGTAAGAGACTAGGTCCAGAATGAGAGTCCAGGGCTGAATGTACAGGTGATCTGACACCAACTCATCTAAGAAAGCCCAAGGTTTCAGCTCTGAAGGGTGAAGCACAGATTTGTCACCTCGCCAAACCTCTGCTCTTACTTGGACATATCATTGGTTCATTTAACAAATAAGTGTTGGTGGTGGTGGGCAGCTGTAATCCCAGCTACTTGGGAGGCTGAGGCAGGAGAATCGCTTGAACCTGGGAGGCGGAGGTTGCGGTGAGCTGAGATTGCACCACTGCATTCCAGCCTGGTGACAGGTAAGACTCTGTCTCAGAATGAATGAATAAATAAATAAATGTTGAGCACCTACTACATGTCAGACAGTGGGAATGCAAGAGTTATTTATCTTCTCAGATATTTTGTTTTAAATGTTTATTAAAGTAATGGAGGTAGTCCAGAAGAACTTGGGATGGGAAGCTGCAGTCTCTTGCCTTGTCAGTACCCCTCCCTAGCCCCTGCTTTGACCTGTTTATGATTTAATTCTTCTGGTGGTTATCTCCATACAATATGTTCTATTTCTTGGTTTATTAATGTTAGATAGTATTTTTAACTCCCACTATGAAAAATGAGAATTTAACCCATTTATACTATGTTCACCTAGCCTCACCTCTCTTCTCTTTCCTTTCCTTCAGTCTTTGATGATGATGATTGAATCAGAATGTTGAATATGCACCCCTCCCCCCGACTGCCATCACTGGAAGCTGCAAAGTTGAAAACAACAGGTGGCAGTGACAGATATCCTCACATTCTAAAGAGAGGCGCCAGACTCTCTACCTGCAGGACCTGCTAAAAGAACATCCCCATGGAATCTAGCCCATTACCACTTCCACGTGATAGGTGAGAGAAGGGACGAGTTGGGGAGAGATGGGAGAGTAAGAATTTCTTTTGGAGTGGGAGTTATTGGGTTCTTCCTACCTACCTTAAACCAAGAGAGAAGGGTCTTTAAGATTGCCTCTCAGGAAAATGGTGGTCTTTGCCAGAAGGAGATTGGCACATGTTTCTCCTTTAGGCACCACATCCCTGGGATGTCTTTTTCATGAATGATGCTTGTGGTTTTCTCTGAGGTCTTGGATTCTGGGTCTATGATTCCTATTTCACCTTTCTTTTGTAAGATGACAACTGATTTAGACTCCTTGCCTGAGATGTACACAGTAACCTGATTTCTCATCCATAATATGGAACCATAGCTGCCAGTACATGTATCACGTCCCGTGAAGACTTTTGCTTTATAAGTTTAGGTAGGCTATGCCAGATCTCTGGGGATGAGGGGTACCAGGCTTTTCCTCAACCCCAATAACTCATTCTCAAATTCTTCTCCAATCAAAATGATATCCCCTTTTCTTCTGTCACTCCCTCACCCTTACTAAGCCATGCTTACTAGTCTCTCCACTGTTGATTCTTTCCCCAGTCCAAGGAAGGCCAAGAACATTTTCTCTCTGGTTCCAATTTGATCAGTAGTTGGTAGTGGGTGCCATAACATTATGAAGAATTAGATTTTTATAGGGGACACACTATGGCTATTCCCCACATCCATTCCAGTCCAGATGGATGAGTCTATCATCTCCTTCCTTGGGCCAGTGACTAACTGAGGAAAGGGCAACCAAGCTGACTCTGAACACTGAGTTGTGAGGAGAAGCCTGCTGGTGGTTTCTGGGAAAGGTCGGTTTTCTCCTCTAGGTAGGGAAAGATTATCTCTCTGGACCTTGTCGTCCTGGATATGATTTCTGCTGTAGCCATCTTTCAATCAGGTTAAAGATGAAGCCAATTTTGAGGATGAAACAAGAGACAGATGGAGAGAAACTAGGCCCTTGATGACTTAATTTAGCCCCCAAATCAACAAACCCTAAAGTTCACTCTTCTTCTGACCTTCCTAAATTCCTGTTACGTGAGACAATTCATTTCCATATTGTTTAACCCAGTTTGAGTCAAGGTTTCTGTTATGTGCAGCTGAAGTCAAACTAACTGATCTAATTTCCCAAGTCATGTCTGGAATTGGTGTGAAAGGGTGCTATGATCCATTAGCTATGTCTGTCAAAGGTGGGGATTTCAACCTTTGCCAGCCTGTGCTCTTTAGCTCCTTATTTGCATCTTGTACAGGGGTTCTTTACGGGGTTTGTTTTGCTTTCATTACTACCCAGATTAGTACTTTTAATGTGCAGACAGTGGTTATAACATAAAATACCCTTATTTGTATGTCTCAGTCTGTGCTTCAGTTTCCTGAGCTGCCCAACCCATTCTGCACCTCATTTCTTGTTCTTTTTTACTCCTCTGGTTACTAAAGTGTTGTTTATTCCATTCTTATGACTTTCTCACTTGCCTGATGTTGAGATTTAAAAATTCACCTGGAGACAGATGAGGAGCACAGCACACTGCAGCCTGCTTGAAGCATCACCCATCAGATGGGTGGTGCTGATGATATCTTATATGAGGCTGATCTGGCTGCTGTACCTGTGACCCCATCAATTGCTAGGGCTGAGCTGGCTGATCTGAAGGGCTAGCATCTCCTTCATCTGATCCTCACTGAGCTGTGGACAACCCTCTAAAAGCTGAATGCTCTGTTAAAAAGGATGCCCTTCCCAGACTGGAAGAGCTGTTCTTCAAAGGTATTCAGGTGCTATACTGATGATGTGAAGAAACACAGCTTTTGGGCTCTTCTGCTAACATTGTTCTGTGAGATTTTCTTAATTTCTGGAGTGCTCAATGCATTATCTAGGTCTATAAACAAGAATAATAAAAGGAAACAATGGGGCTGCCATTTCCCAGCTCTCATCTTTTGTTTTTTTAACTTGGAAACAAGCCGCAGGGTCTGAAATCCAGTGTTCCTTGTAAATTCTGCTGAGAATAAAAATGGACAGTGCACACAGGTGTGGCTTGTGGAAGAGTTCATGGAACCCTCAGCAGTAGACTTTTTTTCTGTTTGCTAATTGACTAAAAAATATGTATGTATTGCAAAGCTCATGTATTGATCAAGAGAAGAGTGAAAAGGATAGCTTCTCTAATTAAAACCGATCGGAGCTGTGAAAGTTTAATTAATTGGATGCATGTCACTTCATTTCCATGTTATGTTGTGCACAGTGCTCTGTTTTCATAATTACCGTGTTGTGTCGGGGTGGCGGGTGTCTTTCTAATTAACAGTCTGAGGGAAAAGTGATGTATGGTCCTGCTGAGCAGACAGAGTGGGTGGAAAGAGAAGACCCAGCCAGAATCCACCGACTCCGTCCCTGTGGCCTGATTCTCAACCATTTCCATCACCCTTTGTTCAGTAAATGAGGTTGTGGTGGATCTTCCCAGAGACTGCTGTTTGTTTGTTTCTCAGGTTTCTCCATCAGGAGACAGGGAGGCTGGATGACACTTTCAGGGATTGAAAGGTGAAATTCCCAGTGGTTGAGAACCACTCCAACAGCTTTCTCTTACAACCCCCAATATTCACTGCGTTCACTCGTCACTTGGCAAACAACACTTGCCCACCTAGCCACAACAGACCCTTACTGAGTGTCCGCTCCGTGCAATGTATGGTCATGGGTGGGCTGACTTTGAGTTCAGATTGCAGTTCCTTACTAGACATGCAGCCTTGGGAAACTTTCCTGAGTTATTTGTGCCCCAGTCTTCTAATTTTTAACATAGGAATACTAAGACCTTCCTAGTAAAGATGCTGGGCAAATTACATGAAATAACAAATAGTGTGCTTAGTGCACAGTTTTATCACCCTGGATTTATTAAATAATCCTTTCATTTCCCTGTGTAGTTATTTTTAAAAAAATACTGAGTTGAATGATCCTATTGTAGACTGTAACTCCTAACTGGCCTCACTTCCGTGACCACCCTCTTAAATCCATACTCCACTTTGGAAAGAGGATTCTTTTTTCTAAAATGAAAACTGATTATATGAATGCCTCGGTGAGGCACTTGCCCGGATGATGTTTCACCTCTGTAGCACGGGAATTCTACCCCCTGCACCAGCTGGCCCCTGTGGCCACACCTCCACTACCCCTTCTTTTCACAGCCTTCCCAGTGCTGCCCAAACCCACAAATCTCCCTCACACCTGAGCATAACATGCATTTCTCTCTTCTGCCCAGAAGACACCTTTTCTCCTAAAAGCAAAAGTCCCACAAATTATTTTCATATTCAGCTCAAATACCTTTTCAATGAAATTATCTGTGCTCCTGCCCTATCCCCTCCACCCCGCTTTCCCTGCCCCAGCACTGTTTTCTTGTTTGGAGTCTCTTCCTGTCTAGACAGGAAGTTCCTACAGGCAGGGACAGGAAGTCTTTATAGGTAGGGCTGTGTCTCTGTTATCTTTGGGTCTCAGTGCCTGGCAAGCATATGGGATGAAGCAGCCTTTTAATAAATGATTGTTGAATGATGGATAGAAAGAATAAAAGTTGTCTTCATATGGAACTCCCATTAAATATCTGACTTCCCACAAGACTTTTGGCTCCATACAGGCAGGGAACACGTCTGTCTTGTTCCATATTGTCATGTCCCTGTTTGCCCAGTACATGGTAGGTACTCTGTAAAGAAAACTGGCACATCATGTGGTCTGTATGCTTTATAGGTTTGTTGTGAGGGCAAATTGATAATGAATATAAAAGTTTTAAAGTTTAAAAAGGTTGGAAAAACACTGTAAGATTGTTTAACAGGACAATAATGTCAACAAAAAGAGTCAAGCCCTGTAAAATATTTGAAGATATTTATTCTGAGCCAAATGTGAGTTACCATGGCCCATGACACAGCCCTCAGGGGACTCCAAGAATATGTGCCCAAGGTGGTCAGGGGGCAGCTTGGTTTTATACATTTTAGGGAGACATGAGACATCAATCAAATACATTTAAGATATACATTGGAGCCTGGCGCAGTGGCTCATGCCTGTAATCCCAGCACTTTGGGAGGCCCAGGTGGGCGGATCACAAGGTCAGGAGATCGAGACCAGCCTGGCTAACACGGTGAAACCCCGTCTTTACTAAAAATACAAAAAATTAGCCGGGTGTGGTGGTCGGTGCCTGTAGTCCCAGCTACTCAGGAGGTTGAGGCAGGAGAATGGCATATATATATATATATATATCTCCACACATTGGTTCAGTCCAGAAAGGCAGGATAAGGTTGGGGGGATGCTTCTAGGTTATAGGTAGATTTAAAAATTTGCTTTCAGCAATTGGCTGAAAAAGTTCTTATCAGTAGAAAGGAATGTTTGGGTTATAAGGGATTGTGGAGACCAAAGTTGTATCATGGAAATGAAGCCTCCAGGTAGCAGGCTTCAGAGAGAAAAGATAATAAATGTTTCTTATAAGACTTGAGGTCTCTGTTGATGTTTACTGCTAGTCGACTTTTCCTGAATTCCAAAAGGGAGGAGGGCATAATGAGGTGTGTCTGACTCTCCCTTCCTGTCATGGCCTGAACCAGTGAACCAGTCTTTCAGGTTAACTTGAGAGTGCCCAGACCAAGAGGAAGGAGTCTATTCAGATGACTATGGGGCTGGGTGGGGGTTGCTTAGAATTTTATTTTTGGTTTACAATAATTGCTAATGACATTTGGCAGGCGTGCTCTTTCTGTTTTGGAGTAGATTTCCTGAGTGTCAGTGACCTCTGAGTCCTTTTGCATGTTGTCATTACAACTGAGTGTGGTGTCTCTCCATAGAGAGGCTGCCCTCATAACCTTCAGAGAGGAATTCGGAAGCCTTTGTCAGCAATACTGCAACTGAGTCTCAACCTGTCCCTTTTTAAATATTCGAGAACTCTCTGGATTTCCTAATATACTATTCTCCTACCTCAGTGACATGTGCAATAAATGATGCATTCTGGTAATTTTAGAAAATCATTTTATTTTCAGGCACTTGTCTGGAGTCAATCAATATTTATACTTATTCAAGTTTTTTTTTTTTATTATTAAGAAAAGTTTTTTTTTTCTTCCTATGCTTGTTTGACCTTGTGTCAAATAACATCTTTTCTCCAGTGTAAAACCTCCAAAACAATGCCCAGCCGTGAAAATTGTCAGCCACACCCCTTCTCACTAATGAGGGACTGCTGAGGGAAATAAGCCCTGATCCCATGTTTCATGTTGACTAGCTCTTCACACTTGACTCTGGTTCGGGAAATTGGACTATGGACTACTCCAATTCCAGTGCAATTCTATCAGCAACATTTTTAGTACTGGGAGTGGGAGTTTATAAAAACCCAAGATGATTAAAAATAAGTTTGGCTTGAAATAACTGACTTGTTTCAGTGACCCCCTTTCTCCACACCAAAATTTAATATTAATTAAAACAATTCAGACCCTGCACCACTGGGTCTCAATGACACCAGGATACATCGCAGGTGTATCTTGACTCTGACAGAAAAGCACTGAAGGCTGGCCTTGAGTTTGTCTGGGTGTGGAGTGTGGGGGTGAAGGCCCTGGAGTGTGAAGGTCCGGGTTCTAGGCTGCTTCTGCTGTTGGTTGGCCCTGTGACAGCGGCAGTCACTCAATTTTTCCGTGTTTCAGTTTCCTTGTCAGTCAAATGAAGATCCTGGCTCTGTAATTCTGGGTCGGTCTGCAGGCAGCTAGTCCACAAGGATAATGACTGTATTCCTCCTTGTACCAGCACTGTGCTGGGTGCCAAGGACGTAACAATGAAGGAGACTCGCTGCCCCCAAGGTTCCAATGCAAGACATGTGTGTGCTTGGCCCTCAGTCTCCAAGCAGGGTGTGCTACAGTGATGGGCTTGGGGCGTAGGTCACCAGGTCAACCTTTACCTCCACACTGCATGAGTTTCCCTTTGCCTGGGCTCTTTCCCGTTAACTGACCTTACCCCAATGCAGATTGTAGGAGAACTTCTGAAAGCATTGGCTCTTGAAAGGTGAGGAAGCAAGCAGAGCTTAGCTCTCCGTCCTCCCTGAGAGGCTTTGACACTCCTTTTCTGCCTGGGACAGTGTTGGTTCCCTAGGGGCCACATGGGGAGGAAGTAGAAGCCAGTGCCTCAAAGAGCCCAGGCAATGTGGGCCTCCTCAAGTTATGGAACTAAGATAATGTGCTGTGCCCACTTAGAAAAGCAGCTTTTCTTGCTGGAAAAAAAAAATTCTACTTTGCCTGATTAAAAATAAGTTTGGGTTGAAATAACTAACTTGTTAGTTAGGTTAGTTAGTTAGCTGCTTCCTAACAGCAGTTAGGAAGTCCTCAAAGCACATTGGAGGAACAGAAAGTACAGGGGGTTGGGGGCAGAGAGGCTGGGAGGCCACATTCAGACACCGTCTATTACCCTAAGATAGTGGTTTTCAAATGTTATTGAGCACCAGGGCTTGTTCAAACAAAAACTAATTGTTTCTGATGTGATAGGTCCGGGCATACCTGAGAATGTGCCTTTCCCAGCTGATGCTGATTCTGCTTTGTGAATAGCTGTGCTAAGGGGAGCGGCTTGAAGGGAGTGTGATCTTAATGTGTGAAATATTGTAACAACTAACATTTTCCATGGAATATTAATAAGCCATGACAAAAACCGTGGGTATGTATTGACTACAATAGAAAATTCTATGCGAGTGAGACTTTAGAATGGTGTTTGCCAAGTGTGATTTGCAAACCACCTTCATCAGAGTCACAGAGGGCCTTGCTACTCAAAATGTGGTTCTCAGACCAGCAACATGGACGTCAGCTGCATGTGTTAGAAATGCAGAATCTCAGGCCCCACTCCACACCTACTGTACCGGAACAGCGATTTTAACAAGATTTCTGTGTGGTTTCTGAGTTACAGGTTGAGAAGCATTGCTCCAGCGGTTTTTCAGATGTGTTTCTAGAAGTGGGTGTCTTTCAGGTTTGGGTTGGGGAGGTGAAATATATGATTGTTATAATCCAGAATCATTGCACAGTAGCTCAGCCTAGCCTGGGGGTGACCCTGGGTGGGCAATGGCTCAAGCCTTCATAGAGCATCCATTCCTGGAAACAAATCCTACAGGAAGGTAGGGTGTTTCAATGTGCGTGTCATCTATTTTGACAGTGTATTTTTGAAGACCAATATGCAGTTGTTCTTCCTTAGCTTCTATGTGGCAGATAAAGCTTGTCATTTCTGGGAATAAGAGATCATGGCTAAAGTGGAGGAACAGGAAGAGGAGGAAGCACTCCATTCCAGGCTGCTTCTGCCATTGGTTGGTCCTGTGATACGGGAAGTCTCAATTTTTACATGTTTCAGTTTCTTTGTCAGTCAAATGGCTCTGTGAATTCTGGGCCAGCTAGTCCATATGAATAATGACGGTGTTCCTCCATTATGTACAGCCTAATCAGAATTCTGTGTCTCATATTTCTTAGGGTATTGGGGGTGAATGAAATAAAAAAATGGCAGGGTCTTTGTCCTACAAAACATCACTAATAGTATTTTTCCAGATGGTTTTATTTAAAACATTTAAACATTTAAAAATGGTTTTATTGAGATAAATTCAAATACTACACAATTCATTGTTTAAAGTGTAGAGTTCAATTGTATTTACTATCTTCACAAAGTTGTGCAACCATCACCACAATCTAAGCTTGGAACATTTTTATCAGCCCCGCCCCCTCAAAAAAAAAAAAACAAAAAAAAAAACCCTACCCACCAGCAATCACTCCCCATCACTCTCCTCCAACCAGCCCTGGGCAGTCACTGGTCTACTTTCTGTCTTTATAGATTTGCCTGTTCTGGATATTTCATATAAATAGAATCACACAATGTGGCCTTTTGTGACTGACTTCTTTCACTTAACATACTATTTTCAAAGTTCATCCATGTTGTAGCCTGTATCAGTACTTCATTTTTTAAATGTGTGCTTTTTGATTCACCATCACTTGGTTCTTCTCTTTCATCATGATTCGTTCTTAGGCTCTTCCCTGTGGTAGTAAGAGATGCCTATAGCAGGTGCAGATCTTGCATTTTTTCAGCTTCATCTCTCATGGAAGAGCATGAAAATTCCTTATTCTAAAGTCTCGTTGTGACTTGTTAGGCCTGATCATGTCATATGTTCAACCCTGGACCAATCTCTGTAGCCAAATCTCCTAGAGTGGAGATTTGATGCACTGGTTGACCTGGATGTATTTTTTTTTTTTTAAATTATACTTTAAGTTCTAGGGTATATGTGCATAACGTGCAGGTCTGTTACATATGTATACTTGTGCCATGTTGGTGTGCTACACCCATCAACTCGTCAGCACCCATCAACTCGTCATTTACATCAGGTATAACTCCCAGTGGAATCCCTCCCCCATCCCCCCTCCCCGTGATAGGCCCCGGTGTGTGATGTTCCCCTTCCCAAGTCCAGGTGATCTCATTGTTCAGTTCCCACCTATGAGTGAGAACATGCGGTGTTTGGTTTTCTGTTCTTGCGATAGTTTGCTGAGAATGATGGTTTCCAGCTGCATCCATGTCCCTACAAAGGACACAAACTCATCCTTTTTTATGGCTGTATAGTATTCCATGGTGTATATGTGCCACATTTTCTTAATCCAGTCTGTCACTGATGGACATTTGGGTTGCTTCCAAGTCTTTGCTATTGTGAATAGTGCCGCAATAAACATACGTGTGCATGTGTCTTTATAGCAGCATGATTTATAATCCTTTGGGTATATACCCAATAATGGGATGGCTGGGTCATATGGTACTTCTAGTTCTAGATCCTTGAGGAATCACCATACTGTTTTCCATAATGGTTGAACTAGTTTACAATCCCACCAACAGTGTAAAAGTGTTCCTATTTTTCCACATCCTCTCCAGCACCTGTTGTTTCCTGACTTTTTAATGATTGCCATTCTAACTGGTGTGAGATGGTATCTCATTGTGGTTTTGATTTGCATTTCTCTGATGGCCAGTGATGATGAGCATTTTTTCATGTGTCTGTTGGCTGTATGAATGTCCTCTTTTGAGAAATGTCTATTCAAATCCTTTGCCCACTTTTTGATGGGGTTGTTTGTTTTTTTCTTGTAAATTTGTTTGAGTTCTTTGTAGGTTCTGGATATTAGCCCTTTGTCTGATGAGTAGATTGCAAAAATTTTCTCCCATTCTGTAGGTTGCCTGTTCACTCTGATGGTAGTTTCTTTTGCTGTGCAGAAGCTCTTTAGTTTAATTAGATCCCATTTGTCAATTTTGGCTTTTGTTGCCATTGCTTTTGGTGTTTTAGACATGAAGTCCTTGCCCATGCCTATGTCCTGAATGGTATTACCTAGGTTTTCTTCTAGGGTTTTTATGGTATTAGGTCTAACATTTAAATCTCTAATCCATCTTGAATTAATTTTCGTATAAGGAGTAAGGAAAGGATCCAGTTTCAGCTTTCTACTTATGGCTAGCCAATTTTCCCAGCACCATTTATTAAATAGGGAATCCTTTCCCCATTTCTTGTTTTTCTCAGGTTTATCAAAGATGAGATGGCTGTAGATGTGTGGTATTATTTCTGAGGACTCTGTTCTGTTCCATTGGTCTATATCTCTGTTTTGGTACCAGTACCATGCTGTTTTGGTTACTGTAGCCTTGTAGTATAGTTTGAAGTCAGGAAGCATGAATCCTCCAGCTTTGTTCTTTTGGCTTAGGATTTTCTTGGAGATGCGGGCTCTTTTTTGGTTCCATATGAACTTTAAAGCAGTTTTTTCCAATTCTGTGAAGAAACTCATTGGTAGCTTGATGGGGATGGCATTGAATCTATAAATTGCCTTGGGCAGTATGGCCATTTTCACGATATTGATTCTTCCTATCCATGAGCATGGTATGTTCTTCCATTTGTTTATGTCCTCTTTTATTTCACTGAGCAGTGGTTTGTAGTTCTCCTTGAAGAGGTCCTTTACATCCCTTGTAAGTTGGATTCCTAGGTATTTTATTCTCTTTGAAGCAATTGTGAATGGAAGTTCATTCATGATTTGGCTCTCTGTTTGTCTGTTACTGGTGTATAAGAATGCTTGTGATTTTTGCACATTTATTTTGTATCCTGAGACTTTGCTGAAGTTTCTTATCAGCTTAAGGAGATTTTGGGCTGAGACAATGGGGTTTTCTAAATATACAATCATGTCATCTGCAAACAGGGACAATTTTATTTCTTCTTTTCCTAACTGAATACCCTTTATTTCTTTCTCTTGCTTGATTGCCCTAGCCAGAACTTCCAACACTATGTTGATTAAGAGTGGTGAGAGAGGGCATCCCTGTCTTGTGCCAGTTTTCAAAGGGAATTTTTCCAGTTTTTGCCCATTCAGTATGATATTGGCTGTGGGTTTGTCATAAATAGCTCTTATTATTTTGAGATACGTTCCATCAATACTGAATTTATTGAGGGTTTTTAGCATGAAGGGCTGTTGAATTTTGTCAGAGGCCTTTTCTGCATTGAGATAATCATGTGGTTTTTGTCTTTGGTTCTGTTTATATGCTGGATTACGTTTATTGATTTGTGTATGTTGAACCAGCCTTGCATCCCAGGGATGAAGCCCACTTGATCATGGTGGATAAGCTTTTTGATGTGCTGCTGGATCCGGTTTGCCAGTATTTTATTGAGGATTTTTGCATCGATGTTCATCAGGGATATGGGTCTAAAATTCTCTTTTTTTGTTGTGTCTCTGCCAGGCTTTGGTATCAGGATGATGTTGGCCTCATAAAATGAGTTAGGGAGGATTCCCTCTTTCTCTATTGATTGGAATAGTTTCAGAAGGAATGGTGCCAGCTCCTCCTTGTACCTCTGGTAGAATTCAGCTGTGAATCCATCTGGTCCTGGACTTTTTTTGATTGGTAGGCTATTAATTATTGCCTCAATTTCAGAGCCTACTATTGGTCTATTCAGGGATTCAGCTTCTTCCTGGTTTAGTCTTGGGAGAGTGTAAGTGTCCAGGAAATTATCTATTTCTCCTAGATTTTCTAGTTTATTTGCGTAGAGGTGTTTATAGTATTCTCTGATGGTAGTTTGTATTTCTGTGGGGTCGGTGGTGATATCCCCTTTATCATTTTTTATTGTGTCTATTTGATTCTTCTCTCTTTTCTTCTTTATTAGTCTTGCTAGTGATCTATCAATTTTGTTGATCTTTTCAAAAAACCAACTCCTGGATTCATTGATTTTTTGTGTCTCTATCTCCTTCAGTTCTGCTCTGATCCTAGTTATTTCTTGCCTTCTGCTAGCTTTTGAATGTGTTTGCTCCTGCTTCTCTAGTTCTTTTAATTGTGATGTTAGAGTGTCAATTTTAGATCTTTCCAGCTTTCTCTTGTGGGCATTTAGTGCTATAAATTTCCCTCTACACACTGCTTTAAATGTGTCCCAGAGATTCTGGTATGTTGTATCTTTGTTCTCATTGGTTTCAAAGAACATCTTTATTTCTGCCTTCATTTCATTATGTACCCAGTAGTCATTCAGGAGCAGGTTATTCAGTTTCCATGTAGTTGAGCGGTTTTGATTGAGTTTCTTAGTCCTGAGTTCTAGTTTGATTGCACTGTGGTATGAGAGACAGTTTGTTATCATTTCTGTTCTTGTACATTTGCTGAGGAGTGCTTTACTTCCAATTATATGGTCAATTTTAGAATAAGTGTGATGTGGTGCTGAGAAGAATGTATATTTTGTTGATTTGGGGTGGAGAGTTCTGTAGATGTCTATTAGGTCTGCTTGCTGCAGAGATGAGTTCAATTCCTGGATATCCTTGTTAACTTTCTGTCTAATTGATCTGTCTAATGTTGACAGTGGGGTGTTGAAGTCTCCCATTATTATTGTATGGGAGTCTAAGTCTCTTTGTAAGTCTCTAAGAACTTGCTTTATGAATCTGGGTGCTCCTATATTGGATGCATATATATTTAGGATAGTTAGCTCTTCCCGTTGAATTGATCGCTTTACCATTATGTAATGGCCTTCTTTGTCTCTTTTGATCTTTGATGGTTTAAAGTCTTTTATCAGAGACTAGTATTGCAACCCCTGCTTTTTTTTTGTTCTCCATTTGCTTGGTAGATCTTCCTCCATCCCTTTATTTTGAGCCTATGTATGTCTCTGCATGTGAGATGGGTCTCCTGAATACAGCAGACTGATGGGTCTTGATTCTTTATCCAGTTTGCCAGTCTGTGTCTTCTGATTGGAGCATTTAGTCCATTTCCATTTAAGGTTAATATTGTTATGTGTGAACTTGATCCTGCCATTATGATATTAACTGGTTATTTTGCTCATTAGTTGATGCAGTTTCTTCCTAGCCTAAATGGTCTTTACATTTTGGCATGTTTTTGCAATGGCTGGTACTGATTGTTCCTTTCCATGTTTAGTGCTTCCTTCAGGGTCTCTTGTAAGGCAGGCCTGGTGGTGACAAAATCTCTAAGCATATGCTTATCTGTAAAGGATTTTATTTCTCCTTCACTTATGAAACTTAGTTTGGCTGGATAGGAAATTCTGGGTTTAAAATTCTTTTCTTTAAGAATGTTGAATATTGGCCCCCACTCTCTTCTGGCTTGTAGAGTTTCTGCCGAGAGATCTGCTGTTAGTCTGATGGACTTCCCTTTGTGGGTAACCCGACCTTTCTCTCTGGCTGCCCTTAAGATTTTTTCCTTCATTTCAACTTTGGTGAATCTGGCAATTATGTGTCTTGCAGTTGCTCTTCTCGAGGAGTATCTTTGTGGCATTCTCTGTATTTCCTGAATTTGAATGTTGGCCTGCCCTTCTAGGTTGGGGAAGTTTTCCTGGATGATATCCTGAAGAATGTTTTCCAACTTGGTTCCATTTTCCCCCTCACTTTCAGGCACCCCAATCAGACGTAGATTTGGTCTTTTTACATAATCCCATACTTCTTGCAGGCTTTGTTCATTTCTTTTTCTTCTTTTTTCTTTAGGTTTCTCTTCTCACTTCATTTCATTCATTTGATCCTCAATCGCTGATACTCTTTCTTCCAGTTGATCGAGTCGGTTACTGAAGCTTTTGCATTTGTCACGTATTTCTCGTGTCATGGTTTTCATCTCTGTCCGTTCGTTTATGGCCTTCTCTGCATTAATTATTCTGGTTATCAATTCTTCCACTCTTTTTTCAAGATTTTTAGTTTCTTTGCGCTGGGTACGTAATTCCTCCTTTAGCTCTGAGAAGTTTGATGGACTGAAGCCTTCTTCTCTCATCTCGTCAAAGTCATTCTCCGTCCAGCTTTGATCCATTGCTGGTGATGAGCTGCGTTGCTTTGGAGGGGGAGATGCACTCTTATTTTTTGAATTTCCAGCTTTTCTGCCCTGCTTTTTCCCCATCTTTGTGTCTCCCAGTTAGGCTACTTGGGGATCAGGGACCCACTTGAGGAGGCAGTCTGTCTGTTGTCAGATCTCAAACTCCGTGCTGGGAGAAGCACTACTCTCTTCAAAGCTGTTAGACAGGGACGTTTAAGTCTGCAGAAGCTTCTGCTGCCTTTTGTTCAGCTATGCCCTGCCCCTAGAATTGAAGTCTACAGAGGCAGACAGGCCTCCTTGAGCTGCGGTGGGCTTTACCCAGTTTGAGTTTCCTGGCTGCTTTGTTTACCTACTCAAGTGTCAGCAATGGCAGATGAATGGGACACTCCAAACCAGGCGTGGGGTATAATCTCCTGGTGTGCCGTTTGCTAAGGCCTTTGGAAAAACACAGTATTAGGGTGGGAGTGTCCCAATTTTCTAGGTACCGTCTGTCACAGCTTCCCTTTGCCAGGAAAGGGAATTCCCCAACCCCTTGCGCTTCCGGGTGAGGTGATGCCCCACTCTGCTCTGTGGGATTCACCCACTATCTGACAAGCCCCATTGAGATGAACCTGGTACCTCAGTTGAAAATGCAGAAATCACCCATCTTCTGCATCGCTCATGCTGCGAGCTGCAGACTGAAGCTGTTCCTATTCGGCCATCTTGGAACCTCTCCATATTACACCATTATTTATATTAGAAAAAAACTGACCTTGAAAAGTATCTATTATAGGATTGGTCAAGTAAATTTCAGCATATCAGCATATCCTTAGGATGGAATAATATGCAACCACCAAAAATTATAAAGAATTTAAGTACGCTGGCAAATGATACAAAATATAACTTGATACTGATATTATATTAACAGTATATTCGGTATATAATATCATTTAAATTGTATCAACCATGCTTTATTAAAAGTACTAGAAATTCACACTCCAATACAATAATAGTATTATCTTGGGTGGTAGGATAATTGGTGTCTGAATTCTTTTTCTTATATTTTATTCTGTATTTCCTGGTTTTTCTGTGAGGATGCTGTCATTGTGTCTACAGGGTAAGACCCAGAAGGGCAAGAAATAGAGTTCTCCTTTTATAATCAGGAGAAAAGTTAATAAAAAAAATTCCTCAGCAGTGAATTCTGCATGAATCGAGTTAAGACTCTTATCTCCAGAGCTGTGCGAAGAGGCAAGGGAATGAGAGTTTATGGGTTGCATTGATTTTGCACTTCTTTTTATTTTTTGCTTGTAACCTGTAACCCATTCAGGGTTACATTTGAGTTGAATCCTCTTAGGATGTGTGAGTGGGAGGTACGAATACAAATCAAAGACTGGGACAATTGGAAGAAGGCCTGTCAGAAGCACGTTTAGGAAGGGGGCCTTAGGACCGATAATTCCCCTGGGTAGACTCAGTGGGAGTGAAGGGCCAGGCTTGTCTTTCAGATCTGGAGAGTGTTGTCAACTGTTGCCAGTTGGGCAATTGAACTTAAATCACTGCTGAGGACAAGGGAGCTGAGAGCTTTTTCTGAGGCCATGATATGCAGCCTCCATCTTTGGAAGACCAGGTTCCTCAAATATGAGTCCTAGCAAAAGAATGAACTTGGGGAAACACATCTCCTTTCCCTGCCCTCTCTGAAGGAATGCTTAGGGCTTCTTTTTGAGATCCCATCAGCTCTCTCTGCCCTGCCACTGTTCGGGCTTCATATGGATCTGACAGCTTTAGTGGCATCCCCAGACCATGTGTCCCATACCTACTCAAACCTCCATGACCAGGGTCCTTCTCTTTCAGTAGCTCCCATCGCTGCCAATCTAGAAAAGTAGGCACATACACTGTATTCCTTCCCCAAATAACACTTGAATTTGCATTGAAGTTTTGGCCCAAAGTACAATGATAGGCGAGAGGGACCTCACAGTCCCCTAGAGCCCTTTTCCAGGTTCTGCACTGTTGTCCCTGGCTGTGCATGTGTTTTGTAGCCTCTTGGAAGAAGGGTGCATGCACTTGCTAAAGAAGCTAATCTCCTTCTGGGATTCCTGGCCATTCTCCTGGACAATCCATCTTTCATCACTTCTGGAGAACTATTTATTCATCTATCTTTTTATCTTTGACTTTTTAGAGTGGGTGATACTTTTGAGTAGGTGCAACTTCAAAGATGACAAAGCATGGAGAGCAAACATCTCTGGCACATTCCTGTTCCCCTCTGCTAGGTTCACTCCTCCTTGTTGGAGAGGACGAAGGCAGAGCCAACTCTTCCAGATGGCCACCCGATGGTCCCAACCCCGTTTATTGAACAGTCCATTTTTCTCTGCTGATTTGAGAGGATGTCATAATGTTCCATATGTATTTGGATCTTCTTCTGGGATTTGTATTCTCTTCCACTGTCTGTCTATTTACATGTCAACATCACTGAGAACTGAGGGCTGGCAGCAGCTATTTAAGCCTAGAGAGAGGTGCACAGCTTTTCTCTTTCTCACCTTGTTCTAGACTTTAGTTTCCTTCTCCTTTTAGACTCAGTGCTGGTACCACACTAATATTCTTACAGTGACATATGGGGTAGACAGTATGATTCCCATTTTATGGATAAAGAAAATGAGGAACAGAGAGGTTTATGCGACTTGCTTAAGGCCACATAGCTACTAGGTAGAAAAGCAGGGGCTACAAGCCCAGGCAGTATATCCCCAAGACAGATATCTAACTACCATGCTCTACCTTTTTTCATAATGGTCTTTATGAATATAATTAACATTAATAGCTACTGTTGATTGACAGCTATCTGCTAGGCATCATGTTGAGTGCTTTGCATATAGTGTCTTATTAAACTTACTTTCCATAATAACCCTACAAGGTAGATATGATCAGATTTATTACAAGTGAGAAACTGAGGTTCAGGGGTTACCCAAATTGCTAAAGATCACTTGATGTGTGGCTCCTGGGCTCATGCTCTTTACAATGATGCTTTACAGACTCTCCATTTTCATGATTAGGTATTCCTCCTTATTTCATTGATGTCACTTTCTTTATCAGCCACAGTCCTCAAGCCTTGTCTAAAGGTACAGAGTCAGGGATGGACAGGGTGTAGGGCACCTCATAGTACTCTCTTCTCTGAGCTCCTGAGGCAGTCCCACTCTTCTAACACTTTTTTGCTTTCTTAGGCTATGAGAGTCCCTCAAACAACAATATGTAAATTCACAGTGCCGGGTCTTTGTCTTTTAAGGCAATTAATACATGTGTTGATATTGAGATAGCTGACGGGGAGGTCTGTGTTAGTGAAAACAAATGGAGGATCCTAACACTCAAACAGGGACGCTCCGACTTGATGGTGAAGGCACTGGGGAGCTAAAGAAGATTCTTGAGCTGAGAAATAAGACACCAAAATGGTGTTTAAGGAAAAGTAGTTATGGTTTATATGCTTTCTGTATAATCCTTTCCAAAGAAAGATAAGAACCAGGACTACTAAATACAATTAATACTGTCTGTAAAGGCTTTCATCTCTGGGAGCACTTTGTCCAGCTGCTTTAAACACCTTTTCATCCGAAAGTCCCAATACCTTATTATTTTTCTCTGTAGATTATGGGTCTCTATGTCCTAAGAGTCAAGGAGGACAGAGAAATACTTTAACCTTTAGCTTACGCTCTTTATTACAAAGACTGGGAAGAGCCATAGGCAGAACATAGAACCCCTCAGGCAACAAGCTTCCTCACGGTAGGGCTCCTGCCTCATCTGCTGGGCCACCGCCTTTCACCTTTCTGCATTTTGCCGTCTATCCTCCATCCCAACTGAACATTTCACTTCCCAAATGACCATGCTCTATTTTGCCCCTGGGCAGTTCCCTGGAACATTTCCCCTCCTGTTTAACTCCTTAAGTCTTGGCTAGGATTCTGCCTCCTTGAGGCAGCCTGCCTTAGCCCTCTAAGTGGGTGCTCCTTCCATGACATCTGGCTGCTCTCTGTAATCTCACTGTCATTCCTGCTGGTTCTGTGATGATCTGATACTTCGCTTCTTCCCCTTTACTCTGATCTCCTAATGGAAAAGGCCCATGTCTCAGTTATCGCTGGGCCTGGCACATAGCAGCTGTCCAGAAAATGCTGGCACATGAATAATGAAGGAACATTGCCATGGACCAGCTGTCTCCATCTGTTGCACCAATTGATTAGATGGTGGCTGTTGGCTCCTTGAGTCTCCTCTTTGTCATCGCAACAGGAAAACATTTGCTCCCAAGTCAGAGGCACAGCAACGCTTTCCTTCCTAGGAAGACCTTTCTTTATGGATCCCTGACTCGTGCCTCCCAGGTCCTTGAGTCTCCCTTTTCCCCCACACCACTGGCTGTGCCCTTCATAAGCTCCTTCCCTTGAACCAATAAATGAGAAAGCCATGCTTCCATTTGCCATGTGACTTCTGAGGTTACCAGGCTGCACCCCCAACTCCCCACTTCACACCTCTTTCCTGAGCCTCTCTCTTCTGAGTTGCCCGTTGCTCCACCAACTTCCCACAGCCTCACTTCTCTTCCTCCCCCTAAGACTTTACTCCTTCTTTTGGTTAACTACTTCCTTCCTTTGATTTCTATGATCACTCGGCATTTGGTTTTCCTCCCCTTCTATTTTCTCCTCAAGCTGGTACTTGTCCACCCACTTCTTAAATACAGATTTTTCCAAGTTTGTGTTTTTAACCCCGTGTTCCTCTCACTAGGAGCACATTCCCTCTCCAGGGAGTCCCTCACAAGGCCTCAAAGTGGCTATTGTCTCAGAGTGGCTGAAGACTTAGCAAATGTTGGTAGGTTTTCTGGGAGTTCAAACATAGGAGGTATTCCCAGGCATCAGCTCAGCCTATGCCCCCAAGATCAGGATCTTCTCATTCCTTGGGGTGATAGATGGGGTCTCAGGTGTCTCTCAGGACATCTGGAGTGGGGTCCACGGACATGCCCCTCAGTCCTGTTCTGAGCCCATCTACCACTTGCCCTATTTCCTGGACATCCACATAGGAAGGCGGCTGTAGGACCACCACTGCCCACCGAAGATGAGGGCCCAGAAAGCGGCTGGAGGAGCCAGAGTTGCAGGTGTCCAGAGAGCAGGGTAGATTGTGCAAGGTGTGGGCCACTCAGGGTGTCCTGGTGGGCATTAACTCCAAGTGTCTTCACATGCCCTGGATAACTATTTTTGTAGCTTCTATACCTTTCAGTGGCATCCAAGCCAGCTCTGTGTAGGCTGACTATCCTAATAATTCATGTACATTTTGCAAATGTACATGTTATTATGTTGAAGTACTTGGCATGAAAAATTTGATTGAATTTGAAATCTGTTTACACTACCACAAAAATGTCAATATTCCTTATTTGTCAATGAAAGAAAAGAGTTATGGGATCATTTCGATATAATTTCAGTGTAGATTTTTAAAGGTTGTAAAAATGATTTAAAAATTTGTATTACCTGCTTGTGTGAATAAAGTTTCTTGTTGAGGGAGACCACCAAGAATTTAAAGGGACAGCCATGAAGAAGTATTGGTCAAAGATTACATGAAACCATTTCCAACCTGTGTCCCCCAGGAGAGTGAGCACCTTACCCCTTGCAGAGAAGTTGTGCAAAGTATGTTCATGGACACAAATTCGAGTTTATCCACTTCAATATTTGAAAATATTTTATTTGGAAATTGTCTATAAATTCAAAATGTAATAACTTTCTGAAACTTTTATATTTACTTGTCTTATAGTGATATAAAGTATAACGGTTTTTTTTTCCCACCAAACTCTAAATTTCCTTCAGCTTACCCCAGGGTATGATACCAATGCTATTTTTTTTTTCCTGTATGCCACAATATAAAAAAATGTTTGGAAGTTTTTAAAAACAGCTTTATTGAGGTATCATTTACACTGTGCAGTTCACTCATTTTAAGTGTACAATTCAATGATTTCGAGTACATTTATTGAGTTGTACAGCCATTGCCATCTAGTCTTAGAATGTTTTCCAATAAAACAGGAAGCATGTTTTAAAGAAGATGAGAAAGGATGAGAAGGCCTTCGCGGGAGGGCAGAGCTTTGGGTCCCAAGCAGCCAAAGGGCGAGTAGGAAGGTGCTGAAATCCCAAGAGTGGGATTAGTGCCCTCAGCCCAGGAAGACCAGGGAATAGGCTGTTGCTCAGAGAAAGGGTTTGTGGCTTAGCACAAACATCACCTCCTCCAGGGAGGCTTTTCCAACTGAGACAGCAGCCTACTCCTTCCTTTGCAGGGCCCCAGTGTCCCCCTCTTCCGCCATGGCAATTTTAGGTGGATTCTTGGTTTGTGGATTGCTGTTCCCACTAGACTATGAGTTCCCTCTTGTGTGTCCCCAGCACTTAGCTTATCTCTGGTAGAGGGCAGGGCCTCAAGCAATGTGAACCCAATGAAGAAATGATTTCCAGCCCTGGATCCTCCTCTCCAAGGTTGCTGGAGCCGACCAGAGGCACACATGGAGATTCCCAAGCAAGTCACAAGGACAGGAGCAGAAACAGACTCCCTCAGCACATGGCTGACAGAGAGTGTGCAGGGGCAGGCATGGGAGCCCTGAGCTCATGTGCGGCTCTGCCTCTGTACCATCACTGCTCCGCTCTGCCATTCCACGCCTCTGAAGGGGGTCTGCCAGATCATCTGCTGCTTCATAGTTGCCTTCCCACTAGAAAATCCCATGATTCCAATGGCGCGTCCCCCAGTGTCTAGTGGAGCTTCCTGCATTTGAAAGGACAATTTCCAGGAAACAAGGGAGGCAACTATAGGGGCTCTAGCCCTCGGCTCTGCATGAGGACTTGGTGTCATAGCATTTGCCCAGCCTGCTGCAGCTACCCCCAGACACGAGGGAAGGCAGCAAGCAAATTGCCTTCACAACCTCAAGAAGCAGGTATATTGGCACGACAGCTTCTTTGGTTGAAGAAAAAAATGAAGAGGTTTAAAGCAAGCACATCAAGCTGTTTTTGAGTGCACTTAACGGCTGCCCAGACGTGCAAGCCCCTTTTAAAAGCAGAGTGACTTCACTAATAATAGAGCTCCGTTATTCTTTATTGCTGACTCTCAACTCTGCTCTGTATTTCCCCTTGGTGTTCTGCTCACTAACCCGTTTATCCTCTCTTAGAAACCTACACTTAAAGGCAACATAAAATACAGCATGACACCAAGGGAAAGCTTTCTGGTGGTGGCTTGAGCTAGCAAAATTGTGGCGGTGACAGAATCCTCTCCAGGCAATTTTATTTCCAGGGGCCTCAAGTAGGTGTTGGGATTGGGAATGGGTGTTGCTTCTTGGTGCCTGCTTGAAGGGATGTGAGGGCTCCTGGTCTCCCTTTGGGCTCCAGTGCTGAGCAGGAGGACAGCCCAAGGGGAGACAGTGACTCTCCCATTCCGTGGTTCTTTCAGGACCAGTCTGGGCACCCAGGGACAGATCAGACCCGCCTGCGGTTTTCCTGTCTAATCACGTTATTAATTAACATAACAAATCTTCGCAGCTGGTGGCTGCTGTTTGTGTCTCATCCCCCCTCCTCCCCCTTGCACACTAATTAGTGCAAAAGCGGGGAGCAAATCTTCAAGCACTGATTCGCCTTTGTAGTAATGATTATTTTGGGAACAACCCAACCCCCTCTAAGCAGATACACTCCCCCCACGCCCTCAATTTGAACCACATGCTCTCTTCCTCATAGATTTTTGGCTTTGCTAGTTTGGGAAGGGGAACCCAATTATTGAAGAGAATAATACCACATTTGTCTTGTCTGGTTTTAAAAGACAAAAGGGATTGTGAGCTGAGAAGGGGAGAGAATACCTGGAGAGGGTGTGACTCATTTAAAGGTGTTGGTTCATCTCTTTTCAAAATGCCCCTTGAAGGTGGAAGCCTCGCCTAGCCAAGTGTCCGGCGGATGCCTCGCCCTGTATGAAGTGGTTCATGGCTCAGACCGCGCTCAGCCTTGTGGTGCATCTCACCCTCCCTGGGCCTCTACTGGTCTGCCACACAGCAGGGACTGATGAGCCTCTGCGTGACTGGAATCGTGCCTCCAGCAGCCTGGAGGGGGATCTGAGGACGGAGGGGTGGAGGGACCAGTGGCCCAGGTCACCCAGGGTCAGAGGCAGACGTTTTGAACTTGTGTCTCTGGGTATTTGCTCTAGCTCCTGCCCATAGACCTTGCTGCCTTTGTGGCCAATTGGTGCCCTAGTAAACAATAGGCGAATGAGTCCCAGTGGGAGCACTGGCCTTCTGCTCACCGGGCAGTATTTTATTTATTTATTTTTTAAAATTTATTTATTATTATTATACTTTAAGTTCTAGGGTACATGTGCATAACGTGCAGGTTTGTTACATATGTATACTTGTGCCATGTTGGTGTGCTGCACCCATCAACTCGTCAGCACCCATCAACTCGTCATTTACATCAGATATAACTCCCAGTGCAATCCCTCCCCCCTCCCCCCTCCCCATGATAGGCCCCGGTGTGTGATGTTCCCCTTCCTGAGTCCAAGTGATCTCATTGTTCAGTTCCCACCTATGAGTGAGAACATGCGGTGTTTGGTTTTCTGTTCTTGTGATAGTTTGCT
>NC_037680.1:14543497-14558285 GCF_003255815.1 Theropithecus gelada
CTCCACATCCTCTCCAGCACCTGTTGTTTCCTGACTTTTTAATGATCACCATTCTAACTGGTATGAGATGGCATCTCATTGTGGTTTTGATTTGCATTTCTCTGATGGCCAGTGATGATGAGCATTTTTTCATGTGTCTGTTGGCTGTATGAACGTCTTCTTTTGAGAAATGTCTGTTCATATCCTTTGCCCACTTTTTGATGGGGTTGTTTGTTTTTTTCTTGTAAATTTGTTTGAGTTCTTTGTAGGTTCTGGATATTAGCCCTTTGTCAGATGAGTAGATTGCAAAAATTTTCTCCCATTCTGTAGGTTGCCTGTTCACTCTGATGGTAGTTTCTTTTGCTGTGCAGAAACTCTTTAGTTTAATGAGATCCCATTTGTCAATTTTGACTTTTGCTGCCGTTGCTTTTGGTGTTTTAGACATGAAGTCTTTGCCCATGCCTATGTCCTGAATGGTACTACCTAGGTTTTCCTCTAGGATTTTTATGGTATTAGGTCTAACATTTAAGTCTCTAATCCATCTTGAATTAAAGACTCAATCTTGCACACTGTGTTTGAGGGGGCTTTGTCTGTTGGGCCTTTTTTCCTCCCTAGCATCTATGGAGGACAATCTCCTTCATTTTTCCTTACTCTCACTCCCTCATTCCCTCTCCCAAACAGAAATTCTCATGACTTTCATCACCTCACTTTCTCCCCATCTTTTCTCACACTGTTCTCTCCAGTGTCAGGGAGCGTGAGGATCTGGGCTCTGCGTGGAAGCGTGCAGTTATCAATGAGCAATGTTTGGGTGGGAGGTGAGGTGTGCTATGAGATATCTACCATCCCCATCTTAAAAAAAATACTTCAACTGTGATAAAACACACAGAATATTAATCTACTGTCATAACCATGTACGCACCTTAGTAGTGTTAAGTATATTCACACTGTTATATGCAGTCAGTCTCCAGAACTCTTTTCATCTTGCAGAACTGAGACTCCACACCCAGTCATCAACACCTCGCCATGCCTCTGTCTCCCCAGGCCCTGGTAAACACTATTTTACTTTCTGTTTCTGAGTTTGACCATTTTAGGTATTTCATATAAGTGGAATCATATAGTGTTTGTCTTTTTGTGACTGGCTTATTTCACTTAGCATAATGTCCTCAAGGTTCACGCACGTTGTGGCATGTGTCAGAATTTCTGTTCTTTTTAAAGCTGTCCGTATATATCACGTTTCATTTTTCCTTTCATCCATTAATGAATGCTTGGGTTGCTTTCACATTTCGAGTATTGTGAATTCTGTTGTGAACACGGATGTACAAATATCTGATCCTTTTTGTTTTTTGAGACAGTCTCACTCTGTCACCCCGGCTGGAGTTTGCTGGTGCAATCATGGCTCACGGCAGCCTCAGTCTCCTGGGCTCAAGGGAACCTTCCACCTCAGGTCCCCTATGTAGCTGGGACTACAGACCTGCGCCACCACACCTGGCTAATATTTTGGAATTTTTTTTCTTTTATGGAAACGGGTTTGCCATCTTGCCCAGGCTGGTCTTGAACTCCTGGGCTTGAACTCCTGGGCTCAAGCGACCTGCCCACCTTGGCCTCTTCCCAAAGTGCTGGGATTATGGGTGTGAGCCATTGTGCCCCCGGCTCTGATTCTTTTTTAAAGAAAAATTTCCAACCATTGAGTGATCTAACCCAGTGGTTTTCAACTCTGGATACAATAGAACCACCTGAAGAGCTTTTAAAAAATATTGTTCCCTGAACCACCATCCTAATTAAATCTAAGTGACTAGAGGTAGAGTCCATTGATCTAACACATTGCCTTCCAAACATGCTGCAGCTCAAGAATCATAGTGGCTTTTAAAGGCTACAGATTCTCTGGAGATTGTGATTTAGTCAGTCAGGGATGGGGCCCAGAAATCTGTACTTTTAAAACAGAGCCTTAGGATATTCTCATGACTGGGCATTTTAGAAGATCCTATTGAAATCATCAATTAAAGGCCATCCTAACCTCCATAAAGCCTTTATCCCTGGATCACAAACTGCTTTAAGCTGTTCTATAATTACCTTATTATGTATCTTGGTCTTATATCCACCCGGATGGTAAATTCATAAAACTGTAGAATTTTTGGAACTCAAAGGGGCCTTAGAGACCAGATAATCTGTTTGGCCAAAGCCATACATTAGTCAGTTTCAGGGCTGGGTTGAGAAGCAGTTCAAGATTCCCTCCATTCAACTAAAATTTAAGATTTTGTTTTCCCACAGTGCCAAGGCAGGCTAGCACTTTACTTTTAAGAAAGACAGTGTGACTTCCATTGCTCTGGTGAAAGACTTGATGCTTATAACGTCTACTACTCTGAGAAACCCCTGTCAATCAATGATTGGCATGGTGTTCATGAAAATGTGAGAGATCTGAAGAGTTGACTGAATGACAAAATTATCTAAGAGGCTGGAAATTTTCAGCATAAACTGGGCTGACCAGAGCACTTGTTACAGATAACTGACTTGACATTTAGGCAAGGTTCAAATACACATCAGCTATGAGCATTCCTTTGCAGGTTTCCTATTCTGCACTACATTAAAAAATTCAAAAAGATGAATAAATGCATGGGCATGGTACCTTCATGTGCTGTATGCATCAGAAGGTCACTGAGGCAAGGATGGAGGTTCTAGAATATGGACAAAGCTGCCTTCTTGTTCTGTTTTCCTTCAGCATATTTATATATGCTAATTGGGCTGAACTGTGTCCCACAGACAGATATGGTAAAGTCCTAACACCCAGTACCTCAGATCTTATTTGGAAATAAGGTCGTTACAGATGCAATTGTTAAGACAAGGCCATAACAGTGTAGGGTAGGCTCTTAATACAATAGGACTAGTATCATCATAAAAAGAGAAGAGCCATAAACACAGAGACACACAGAAGACAGCAGCAAGGTGATGGAGGCAGAGATTGGAGTGATGCACCAACAAGACAAGGATCCCTCAAGCTGAGGTTGGCTCGACAAACGTTGGTGTCAAGGATTGCTTGCAACCAACAGAAGTTAGAAGAGTCAATGAAAGATTCTCCCCTGCAGGTTTGTTGGGGAGCATGGCCCTGCCAGCACCTTGATTTCAGACTGCCAGCCTCCAGACTGTGAGAAAATGAATTTCTCTTGTTTTAAGCCACCCGGTTTGTACTCAATGATGGCCACCTCAGGAAACAAATATATATGCCTACTTAGGTAGGTTTGTGAATTCTGTTTCCCTGTTTTGATGAAACTGTCCCTCACAAAATGGACTTTCTGCAAAGACACCACAATCTGAAGCTAATGACTCTAATATGAGTTCAAGTGAATATGAAGGATGTGGCAGCCTTGACCCCTCCACCAGCCCTCGTCGTGAGGGAGAAATGAATACAGTTCTATCAAACCAGATAAGAAGTCAGCCAAAGATGTCTTGAAACTATCAAGATATTTGATCTATAGATTGTCACTTAATGTTATCAGGATAAGTCAATCTTGACCCAGTTCATATTGTGCCTTGAGGTATTAGCTGATGATAGTATCCAGCCATCACAATCAACAGGACATTTCATATTGCTATTTCGCCTTTATCTCATCCTTTTAAATATTTTATTTTTCTGCTTTTTAATAATATATGCAGTTTCTTCATTAAAGTATATCTTTATGGCTTATAAATATATGGATAAATAAATGCATAGATACTGGCAATATGTGTTCTTTTAAAAAAATGGAGTTCATGATCAAAGTTAGAGACCCCAATTCTAGTCAATATTCATCTCCTTTTATGCATAAGGAAACAGGTCTAGGGTGGTTATGTGAATCAGAATCCATTACCAAAGTTAGAACTTGAACTTGGTCCTTCTGACTCCAGGCCCTGTTCAAGCCTCTCTGCCACTCCCTCCCTCAAAGATGTAGCGAGATGCACACTGTGTCCCATTTTAACATCCTGGGACTTTGAATGGCTTTGAGCAAGATGCTCCTCTTCAGCACGCCTTCTGGAGAACAGAGATGTTCTAGCAGCTCAGGCAAATGTGGGATTGAATTCTGGGTCTGCCATCCACTAGCTGTGTGACATGGGGCAAGTAACTTAACTTCTCTGATCTTCACTTTTCTCAAACATAAAATATGAATAATTATATTACAGGGTCACTCTATAAGGAATAATTATATTATCAAAGTGTATACTATGTGTTCCTTAAGGTATAGTTGCAATAGTAATCGTGGATATTACTGTTATGATTATGAAGATGCAGGAGATACAGTTCTGTCTTATTTGAAGGAGATTCCTGGGGACTGATAGGTGCCCCATGTCTAGATGGGAATGGTTTGCCCGGTTGACCAGGTGGCACAGAGGTGGCATGGTGCCATATGTGGCACCCAGCTCAGGACTCCAGAGGTTGCCTCTGTGAGCCCATGCAGAATCCCATCCTTTCTTAAATCAGAGAGAGAAGGTTTCAGGCTTAGATTTATTGTGTAAATGACAGAATCTAGCCAGCAATTGAAAACATCATGTTTTCAATTTATTGATTGATGCTTTTCTTCTCTTTATGACAAGTAATTGTCACAACAATTTTCTATTGGTGCTAATGATATAACATTTTTCTTCAAAATTAACTTCTAAGGTAAAAAAGAAGTCAATTGAATAAAAACGTTACATTCATCATAGTCCAGTCAATATATGACTATGGAGGAAAATCATGGGCTACTGGTACATAAGGGAGAAAAGTTTAGAAAGCAGGGTCTAGCCTGGTTAACTCAGTGGTCTTCAAATGATTTGCTTGAATACTCCCAAAATATTTTTATAAACTGCAAATCTCTTGCCTATCTCAAAGTTGACACAAAGTTTTTATAGTAAGTTTCTAAGTTTTCAAAAGATATAATTTCTCTCCCTTCACAAATAGCAAGTCTACAGAAAAGTTGAAAGAATAGTGCAATGACTACTCATATACTCTTCATCTATCGCCAACAATTGTTAACATTTTGCATCATTGCCTTATCTCTCTGTTGTTTTTTTTCCATGTGATAGAACATTTGAAAGTCAGTTGCAGATATTCTGACATTGATTCCTAATACTTTAGTGTGCATTTCCTATGAATAAGGACATTCTCCTATCCTAAGACAGTATCTTTATCACATCTGAAAAATGAACATAATGCAAAGCATGTAACCTCTGACATAGCTTAAATACTGACATTTTAAAAATAAATTTCTTACCTTATGCTTTTAAATTTAGCCAATGAAATCTAAATACCATAAGGCTTTGATGCCCATCACTATATATTTATAAATATATAAGTAAGTTCTTCTTTAGCATTTGAAGATTTTACATCTTTACTTTCTTTCCTTGAATTTACATATCCCGCTGACTCCACAAAATCTTATCCTACTATATAATTCTTTATGCTTGAAAGTTTTTTATTGATCATCCTAGCGTGTTCTTCTAAATAAAAAGCATTGATTAAAAAAATTGAATTCTTTTTCATATGCTGTGATCACTAAGCTCTATTAAAATTATTTTTGAATGGGTTATTTTTATAATTATTAGTATACAAATACACTATGAGTATACTGTTGATTATAACATCACAGTAGCATTGCAATTTTGATATTAGTCATAAAATGTAAAAAAAGTTTTGGAAATATATCTCCTAAATGACATGATTGGGGATTTAACAAATAGTTACTGTATTTATGGATGAATATTACTTATGGCTTGAAAGAGATAGGGTGCAGCATCAATTGTATTCCTGTTTTTATAGAAATAAAAATCCATACATACTATTTATTTTGTAATAAAATCATGGTATCCATTACAAATTTTGTAATAAAATCATGGTATCCATTACAAAATAAATAGTAATAGTAGGAGTTTATTATTTGTGTATATGCATTTTAAATTCCTTCATGGTTATATGCCAACAATCATATAGTGCTATATCATAAAAATTATTTTAATAATTTTAAAAATCTACCATTTGACAACTCAGATCCCTCAGTTTTATGAAAAGCAATGAATTGAAAATAACCCACATTGCAAAAGATTTGTTATCTAGTTGTCATACTTATTCACTCTCTTAATTTTTAAAACTTATGCTGGAAAGTGTCAATCCACATTAAATTATAATACTTAATTTTTCATTTAAAGGCATCTTTAACCTGATACATTGGTAAGTGATTGAGAATATAAAAATATCAATCATTGCAAAATATCTTTGCCAATACAATATTTTTCTCAAATGCAAAAAGTTTCAGTGTATTTATAAACTATGGAATTGAAGCTTTTAATTTATGGAAAATATTTACCATGTCAAACCCATCAGCCAAAGTTAGCTATTTAGTGCCGGAAAGCTTCTGACTTCCGGTCCAGATCAAGTATGTATCTCTGTGGTGACCCTCTTGCTTCTGGTTCTGACTCTCACAAACAAAGAGCTAAGTGGGACCTGGAGCCTCACTTGGTGCTTGTAGCTCAGGTGAAGTAAGGCCTGGGCCACTTTTTTGGCTTTGCTCAGGTCTCTGCAGCCCTAATTTATTTGACGCAAGTTGGGACTAGACTAGGAGAGGACACAAAGTAAAAGTTCTTGAGTATCTGAATTCAGAACTTTCAAACATGACTGAAATGCCTTGTCTTTAACCCCCCAGTTTGTCTTTAACAGAGTATGTTTAACACCAAGAAAGACAGGCAGCCTCACTGAGTGCCTGGCCTGGACACTGACATTCCCACTTTTCCCTGGTCTGGAAAGACCTGGACCCATGACCCCTGGACAAAGCCCCACGGGAAGAGACAGGCGGGTGGGAGGGTAGGCGTTTACTGTAAAGCGAGACCAGCGGTCGGTGGAAGTAGGGAACAGGAGGTACCTGCAGACCAGCAAGAAGCCTCTACGGTTGAGGAGGCCACAGGAGGGGAGGGTCTGTGTTAGAGACAGTGGGGATGTTTGCGGGAAATCTGGAATTTGATTTCCCTGTCATCATCCATGGCTGCAGATCCTTGGTGAGGTGTCTAGTTCCCCTGGGATGCACTTGTCCCAGATGAAGCCTGCGGGACTAGCGAACTACTGTGCTGGAGTCTGGATTGAGGATGAAGTTGGGGAATGGGCACCAGTGAATGTCCCTGCTGGTCCTGGGTGCCCTGGGCTGTGGCCTGCTGACTTAGCTCTGGCCGGCCCTGGAAGCCCTCGGATTCCGTCCTCCACTTGAGAAGCTTCCACACAGCCTGAGGATGGTGGGGGAGCTCCAGGCTGATCTGGCTGATTCTTTCCTGGTGTCCAAAAAATGTACTTTGTCTATTCAGGCAAAGCATCCAACTCTTCTATTTTCTTGGGAAATGGTCTAGCAAACCATTAACATTTGATCAATTCAAACCATCATGCCATACATGATAAATATACACAATTTATATTTATCAATTAAAAAAGATTCTAATCATATATATTCATATTTGATATCAGAAAAGTCTATTGTATTTCAGTTCTGAGTTGAAGAATATGGAAATTAGTTGAAATAAGTAAAAGAAGGGAGATTGTTCAGCAATTAGAAAATCAAAAACAAACCCCAAACCATTTGATTGAAACTTGGCCAGTGTCGTGTGAGGGTAGAGTGGATCTCACCAAATACATACTGAGGAACCGCTTGCGTTTCTTCCCTCTGAGAACGAGACTTTCTATGATATTTGGGAAACTGCTGGTGTGCAATAATCTGTTCTGAACCTTCCTGAATCAGGTCATCAATTAATTGCTTAGCTTTCTAGGCTAGGTAAAACCCGAGCAATCTGTTCCTAAATCTCAGCTTTTCAGAGTCACGCAGGGGAAGAGGGGAAACTCTTTTGATGTGTCTCCTCCTCCCCCGCTTCTCCATTCTAGGCATTTTTGGGTAGTTGGGGTCACAGAGAGCTCATAAAGCTGTCTTGTTTAAATACTTTGCTCGGTTTGAATGGCATGAAGTGCTCATTATCCAATTCAAACACTTTTTCTCATATATAAAAAGGAGTGGATTTCACTGCTCTTCCCAAAATGCCAATTTCAGGTTTATTTTTAATAGAAATTAAAGCAACATGTCACATGGCAATGATTGGCTGGGCTAAGTAGTGGCTGTGCTCTTGAGATGGTGGCATGAGCTCTCTAGTTTGCCATAGAACTCACGTCACCCTTGAGTTTTTCTGCTCATTCCCTGTAGGAATTTGGTTTTGTGACCTCTAGATGGAGGCTTATAGAGGTAGTTTATTAATTTCCCCAGTAAACATTAATTGAACACCTAAGATGGCTAGCCATCCATGCAAAAATCCCTGTCTACATAGAGCTTAATTCTAATGTGGAAAGACAGACAATAAATAAGCAAATTATAGAATATGTTAGAAGTTGATCCATTGAGAAAATAAAGCAGAGAAGAAGCTAGCAAGTGTGCATAGGGGGCAATTTTAAAATAGGAAGGGCAGACTGGGCACGGTGGCTCATGCCTGTAATCCCAGCACTTTGGGAGGCTGAGGTGGGTGGATCACTTGACATCAGGAGTTTGAGACCAGCCTGGCCAACATTGTGAAACCCCATCTCTACTAAAAATACAAAAATTGGCTGAGCATGGTGGTGTGTGCCTGTAGTCTCAGCAACTTGTGAGGCAGAGGCACGAGAATCCCTTAAACCCAGGAAGCAGAGATTGCAGTGAGCTGAGATTGCGCCACTGTACTCCAGCCTGGGTGACAGAGCGAGACTCTGTCTCAAAAATAGGAAGTGCAGGGAAAGGCTCACCATAAAATTTGAATCAAGATTTGGAAGAGGTGAAGGAACTGTCATGCAGATATGGGAAGAGCATTCTAGAGGGAACAGCAAGTGCTAAGGCCCTGAGGCCATGGGAAGTTAGGGCAGTAGGGCAGCTGTAGAAAGAGTGATGGCTGGGGTGACAGATGCTGCTGTGTGCTCCAGATGAGCCAGTAGCCCACTCTGAGCCTTACCTTCTTCATATGAAAATGTGGGCTTGAGCAAGATTTCCAAGGTTCTATTCTCTCTGACATTTGGTGATGGTAGGGCAAAGCCCTTCTCTTAGGGAAAGCGGGAAGCTGTTTGCCAGTGGGAATGTGCTTACGGAATTAAAGAGTCTTTTATTATTTCTCTTAGAATCTGTAAAAGTTGGCTTTGGACTCCTCTAATAAGGGAGAGAAGGGCCAGGCTAGGGTTTGGCAGCTGAAATGCACATGCTTATGCTCTTCGAGGGCTGAATTTCCGATGTACCTGGGGCACAGATAGGTTGGAAATGAATGGAATCAGCAGAAGCGATTGCTATCATTTTTTATTACTGTTCAGTGTTTGATTTCTGCTCTAGCCCTGGCAGATGACAACAGATTGCTGGGCATGAACAAGAGAAGATTATTTTCTATCTGATCATTCTTTGTGTGTATTTGGGGTGACCGAAGGTTTTTAATATTGAAAAGTCAAACAGCCTGGACCGTTTCACCCACCATCAGCTTAGCCTATTATTTACAGTCCCATTCCTTTAACTTTCCAGTTCTTGGGGAAAAAAAATCAACTATCAACAGTTTGGACAGATAATGTGGGAAGATGAAAGCTGGTGATAAATAACACATCTTCCATTGCTCTTAGATATTTTCTGGAGTCTTAGGTTGACATACAGTCTCCTATTTGTGCCTTACATGGGTGAGCCCCATGAGAAAGGTTGATGGAAATGGCGAGTATTCTTTAACCATGTCATGCCAAGGGTTTGGATGCAGCAAGGGACAAAGTGCCTGGAAGAATTATTTCTGCATCTGGAGAGTTCTTTAAAATATACAGATAATTACTTTGAGATTTCTATAATTTAACCACAAGTGTTAAAAATATATTTCTGAGGATTGATTGGATGTTAAGAACCCGGTGTTTACATCTGGGAGGTAGGTCAGGGACAGGGTTGGTGACAAGGAAGAAAGGGACATTAAGACTGTGAATGGTCTGGGATTTTACCCCACTTGCCAGCTGACCAGTTAACCTGCCACAGTTTCATGGATGCTGGTGGACTCCTGGGTCAGAGACAAAAAACTTTACTACATTCCACATTAGCAGTAACCGGAATGTCAACATTTGTACCAGGGCAATGTGAAGAAGGCCAGGTAATGCCTGTGCATGCGGTGAATTGTGTTACAGAGGTACCCTGAGCTCAGGGAATCCAAATCTTTCCTAACAGGCAGTGAGCATGGCTGGGCTTAACTCCAGAGGCAGATGTCATCTTTATGACATGGGCGATAAACAACCTTGCCCTTTGCTCTGGAGGGAGGCACAATTTCTGTCATCCAAGGCTGTGCTCTATACAAACATCCTGGGAAAGACAGTCTCCAGCAAAGGCAGTCAGACACATGGAGAATTGTTTTCCAAGAGGGACTTAGAAATATTTTGGCCATAAAGATGCAATTAACTCCCTCCCTGCCAGCTCCCTTAAGTGAGTTTACCCTTTGGATCATGGTAGCTTTTTTTCTTTAACTTCCAAGGAAATCCAGGGAGACACATTTCTATCCGAACTCAAGGCACAGTTCAAACCCTTCCTGTGGGCAAAGGCTGAGAAGAAATGTGAAAGGTCTGTCCACTTCATGACCTGTATATCTCTTTTACTTTGCTGCTCATTGAAAGGTAGATGAACATTCCGACTATTAGAAATGCTAATTTCACATCATCTCTAACCTCGAAGGCACTACAAGTTGTTGCCTGGGTCAGTCCTTCTTGATTGGGACGGACTTTACATTTTGGGCAGCTAAGGTTTGGAAGAATTAAGTGTCTTCTTCAAAGTCATTCAGTAAAGACCTAGTGGAACCATGATTCCAAGTCAGGTCCACGGAAATGGAAAATTTCCTGTCATTTTCCTCAAAACCAGAGTTTTGACTAGGGAATGTTTTCAGACAGGATCAACCAAGAAAAGTTGAGGGGAAAATAAGATGAAAGATGGGTGGTGGTCCTCAGAATATCTTTCCTTAGCAGTTGTCCAGAAAGCAGTGTGTGAAAGAGATTGCCAGTGGCCTACCCAGTATCCATGTTCTCTCTGTCTCCTTTTTTTTTTTTTTTTTAGGATAAGGTCCCTGTATATTTGAGTATGGCAATTTGTTGAACTTTTATTTAATTTTTAATTTTAAAATTTCTAATCTTTAAAGATTTTAATTTGTTTTTAATTGAAAAATAAAATTTGTATATATTTATCATGTAAAATGGGTTTTGAAATATGTGTCCATCATGGAATGGCTAAATCAAGCTAATTAACCTATGTATTGTCTCATGTACTTATCTTTTTGTGGTGAGAACATTTAAAATCTCTCTTTGCATTTTTCAAGATACCCTGCTTAAAAAAAGCAAACATATTTGTTAGCTTTCCTTGAGGTTGGGGTGGTCAATGAGGTGTGAGTGGAAGTCATTTCCAGCAAAGTTCCTTCAAGGGGACTCACCTGGCTGGCAGGAGACCCATTCCTTTTCCCCTCTCCCTCCTCCCTGCCTGGAACATGGCTAGGATAATGAGTCCCAGCGACAGTCCTGGGATGGTGAGGAGACCTCATGGATGGAATCTGAGTGGAAGACGGTGGAGCAGAAAGTGAGAAGCAGCCTGGGTCATCGCTAACACCATAGGGCACCACACCAGGCCTGGAGAACCCGCTTTTGGGTTTCTTCTGTGTGAGTGAAAAATGATGCCTTTTTTTTTTTTTTTTGCCACTGTATCTTTCAGGAGCAGATGAATGTTAATTTTTAACAGACAGTGGATGCTTACTGATATCTAACTGTGATCCCTGAATGTTCATTGTATCCAGTCAAGTTTCTTAGTTGCAAGTAATAGAAACTTTGGCAGCCTTTAGCAAAAAAAGGACTAATGAACTTCTAAGAAGGTTTACAGGGTCAAAAAATGGAAGTGATGGCTGAAGAACTTGGAGCAGGTGGGCACCAGATTGTTCCAGAACATCTTTTAGTGGGTTCTGCTCATTGTTCTCTCCAGGGCTCCATAGGAATCAATGGATCCTAATTTCTTGTCTGTCCTTGTGTCACTGTCAAGATTCAACATCTCAGGGAAGCAAGTATTTTACTGGCTGAGCCAAGGTCACAGGACGGCCCTGTATCAAGCTGGTGAGAGGAAGGACAGAGCTGAAGGAGCCTCATGGAGGACAGCCCTGTATCAAGCTGGTGAGAGGAAGGACAGAGTTGAAGGAGCCTCATGGGGCCCCTCCAGCTTCCACTCTGGGAGGGCAGGCACGTGGTTTTATTGTCCCACAAAGACTGCGCACAGTGAGGGCCAAGGTGACTCCCTACAAGGAAATCAGAGCATGGTTGGGAAGTGACACCACTGAGCACGTCCCACCATTAAACAAGATTCAGTGTAGCACGTTTGGCGCTTTCTGTGATGAGGTGAATTGGTCAAGATAAAAGGCAAAGATTTTTTACACCATGAAGGCTTCAGGGATGAGCAGTGTCTTACAGACCTGATAATAGCAGTGCCTTTGAGGAGGACAAATGCTTCATGCAAAATAATTCTTTTAATCTTCTCCGGTTGATGTAGATGTAAGCAATATTTCATGGTAAAAATACTAATACATCTATTTCCTTGGTTGCCTCTTTTTCTTCCTCTAACTGGCTGCAGTTTCTAATTCACACTCATGAACCTGCCTGCAACAACTACAGGTCTTCATGGATCTCCCTAAGTGGGGGCAAACAGTCTTGTTCCTCTGTGTTGGGAAACTAGAACTCCGGAAAGATCAAGTGCTATCCCCAGGGCCACAGGGTATGAGGGTGGGCTGGGAAGGTAAAAGTGAATTACAGAGTCTGTGGCTAAGGTGGCTGTAGGTCGTCAGTTAAGTGCTGGCTGCCAAGGAGAGCTGGCCTCAGTGTGAAGAGGCTCATGAGTAGAGAAATGAATGTGATTCTCTAGCCTCAGAAAGTCTAGGTTGTCATGAAATATTAGTGAGATATGTCAAGGAATGTAAAAACTTGGAAACTTAGACCCTTAGGGGCCCCACCAGACCTCAGTTTCTTGTTGCAGCTGTCTCAAATGCAGCACCGGGATGGGTATCGACAGGAAAGCAAAGGCCGAAGTCTCTACCCTGCTGAAAACTCTTCACCGGCTTCCCAGAGTCAGCAGAATAAAACCCAGTCTCCTCATTCCGGCCAATGAGATTAAAAAAATTTTTTTTGAGACGGAGTCTCGCTCTGTCACCCAGGCTGGAGTGCAGTGACATGATCTCGGTTCACTGCAACCTCTGCCTCAGAGGTTCAAGCGATTCTCCTGCCTCAGCCTCCCGAGTAGCTGAGATTATAGGCACATTCCACCACGCCCTGCTAATTATTTGAATTTTTAGTAGAGACGGAGTTTCACTGTTTTAGCTAGGATGGTCTCGATCTCCAGACCTTGTGATCTGCCCGCCTCGGTCTTCCAAAGTGCTGGGATTACAGGCATGAGCCACCACGCCCGGCCCCAATGAGATCATTCATGACCTGTTGCCTTCCCATGTGCTCTCCTCTTTCCCTCTGACTTCCTTGCTGCTGCAGCCACTTTGGCCTTCGTTCCGTTTCTGCAAGCTTGTCCCCGCCTCTTTGCATTTGCTGCCAGGGAACACTCTGCCCCCAGAACCCTGTCTGGCTGACTCCTCCTTGCCATTCTGGTCTCAGTTGAGATGTTGCCTCCCCTAAGCGGGCTCTACTGCCTGGTTTCCATTCTTGGCTCTACCATGGGCTGGCTGTGCCATATTAGCCAGTCCTTAACTGCTCTGTGCCTCATTTTGCTCAGCTGTAAATGGGAATCATGTTAGCCTTGTTATATGGTTACTGTGTTCTGGCTTGCTTCTGTTATAGTATTAATCACTGTTTGAAATTATTTTGTTCGCTGATTTATTGTCTGTCTCCTCTAGGCTATTAGCAGGTTGAGTAATTGGATCTACATAGAACCCAAAGTTTATTCATTAGGCAGGCAATGATGGAGCAAACCCTTACAAATGCATCTTCATATGTCATCCCGGACCCTGGATTTCCCGCCTGAGTGGTGAAGGAGTGGGCCACACCAGTGGTTCTGTGGATCAGAATCACCCTGGGACCTGTTAAAACTAAAGGTACCAAATAGAATTGCCAGATGATCCAGCAATCCCACTTCTAGGTATACATACAAAAGAATTGAAGCAGGACCTCAAAGAGATATTTACACATCCATGTTCATAGGAAAAAAAAAAAAGCTGAGAGGCAGAAATAACCCAAGTGTCCATCGACAGATGAATACACAAAATGTGGTATGTAACACAGGTAACTATTGTTCAACCATAAAAATGAAGGAAATCCTGTCTCATGCTACAACACGGATGAGCTTTGAGGACATTATACTAAGTGAAATAAGCCAGTCACACAAAGACAATATTGCATGATATATGAGGTACCTAGAACAAATTCATAGAAACCGAAAGTGGAATGGTGGTAACCAGGGGCCTGGGGAAGGTGGAAGGGGAGGAGTTGTTTAAAAGATAGTTTCAGTTTTGCAGGAAGAAAAAGTATTGGAGATCTATTTCATGATGATGTGAATATACTTAACGCTACTGAACTGTATGCTTGAAAATAGTTAAGATGGTAAATTTCATGTTATTTTTAAAAATTACAATAAAGAGGCCGGGCGCGGTGGCTCAAGCCTGTAATCCCAGCACTTTGGGAGGCCGAGGCGGGCGGATCACGAGGTCAGGAGATCGAGACCATCCTGGCTAACATGGTGAAACCCCGTCTCTACTAAAAATACAAAAAACTAGCCGGGCGAGGTGGCGGGCGCCTGTAGTCCCAGCTACTCGGAGGCTGAGGCAGGAGAATGGCCTGAACCTGGGAGGC